>NW_027121845.1:0-101218 GCF_030686945.1 Centruroides vittatus | reverse complement strand
ATTTTTTGTTTGCTAATTGTTTGGGCAAAATTATCGATCCGCACCCGCCATTAATTGTATCATATGGTGATCTATGAACATCTATAAAAGCCAGTTTATAAATTATCCATCCACTACCTAACGTAACGGCGATTGATATATCGCTTAGAATTTTTTCTATCGCGTTATCGATATTTTTCCAAGCCAAAAACGGGGATAAAACTCGTTCAGCATAGCTTGTAAAAAAAAATCTTTAAAATCATATCGATGTCCTGTTTCTACGCATTTATACATTATTACTTTAAGACTAATAACAAATCGAATTCTATAGTCGTTTCCAAAATTCGTAATTACATTAAATAATTCGGATTTTATATCTCTAAAAAATATGACCGGATCAACATACTCGAGATTAGATTTTCGATAACATTGTAAAAAATTTTGAAAAGCGGATTCTATTAGCAAAAACATTTTTTCTTTACCTGATGTAATTTAGGTCGAGCTTTTTTTTCCCTCGTTGTTCGAACAATATTCTTTGAAGGGAGAGAATTGTTTTTCTGATAAAAAAACATTCAATTAATTTACATAATTTTTTTAAAAAACGTTATAAAATTGGAAAAAATTTTTTTACTTACTTTTATTTACATGTACTCCTCCAAGAATTTTTCTACGGCTGCGAAAGCTTTTTGGAAAAAAGGGAATTCCTTGATAGGAATATTAAATCTGTTTTGAATCTCTGCATTAGAGTTTGATTTTGCTAAGCAGATGTAAAATTGCTGGCGAAATTCCTTAATTTCTAAATTATAACCATGAGAAATATATACAGAATATGGTGGAATCGACTTATAAGTTGTTTCGTCTTTTGAAATAATTAAATCGTATTTTTTCTTTTTATCGGCTGGCGCATCATCATTTTTTGTAGCTTTTCGCTTCTTAGAAGTAAAAGGATGATCGATTACAAATAAGGATTGAGAATCTAAAAAAAATGTCTATCTATGAAAATTATTAATAATTTAATTTTCTTATTTTTAAAAATAACAAAAAAATCTAGATAATTACCTTCCATTTTTTTCTTTTCCTTGTGAGATTAAAAGCGTATGTGTTTAGAGAAAAACTCGCTAACGAATTAACCGAAGAAAGTAAACCTCCCGTCTTTATATCGTTGGGGGGAGTTGATTTGACCTCGTTTTGTAAAAGAGCGAACGAACCGGATGTGAGGCCAACACCGGGAGATGAGAAATACATTATAACCGATTCGTGTTAAGTAAGTAAAAAAAATACAACAGAAATATTCAATTCATTTCATTTTTTTATTGAAATAAAAAAACATTTACATCAATTAAGAAGTAAGTATACAAAATACATGTATAAATGTATTAATTATATTTAAAAAAATTAAAGTCTTTCACATATTTTTGCCAAAACACGAATTAGAGCAAATTGATAATTATCAGTTATAAATTTGGCCGATAATTGTTTCTGATTACTGATGAGACTACACCAATCCAATTTATGTTTAAAATCTTTCATAAATTTTTCGGATAAATCTTGATATTCTGAAATAATCTCCCAATCCACATGGTTTTCAAGTTCTTTAATAGTTTCTTCGGTTAATCGTTGATATTTACAAACAAGCGCCATATTGAGTGAATCTTTAAAACTTATAATGAATTGTGGACTCAATTTTTGATATTGAGATACGAGATCCCAGTTTAGATAATCAGAATATTCACTCAAAAATGTTTCTGTTAACTGCTGATAACGACAAACATCATCCCAATTAATTCGATGATTATACTTGTTTAAAAAAATAGGAGAGTAATGTCTGTTTTTCCATATTTTATTCCAGTTTAATTTATCTTGGAATTCTTCAATAAATTCATCACTAAGATTTTTTTCAGAAATAATATCCCAATCAACTTTATCTTGAAGTCGTCTTATTATGTCTTCCGTCAAATTTAATTTAGAGAAATCTTTCCAATCAACCAACGAATTTAATTCGTCAGAGAGCAGGGCTATTTCTCTTTTCTCCATTTTTATACGACTTGTCTTCTTCCGATATTAATATAATACTAATTTAATTTTAGTTTGTAGCGCTTTATATGACGAAATCAATTTGTATGATGCAATCGATTAGTTTTGTTTTAGACCAATAAGCTTTTTTATGATGCAATCGTTTAGACAAATGAGCTTTTTATATTTTTTTTCATGTTGCAACATGTTTTTTTTATAAATATTATTCGAACTTTTATATATTTTTTCGTGTTGCGACACGTTTTTTTTAAATATCGTTATTAACAGAATTAATTATTTTTTCACGTGATCATTTATTACGTTGGTTGGAATTTAGGTCAGCGTATTTATTACGTTGGTCTGAGAATTTTTTCTCACGCCCATTTTTTTAGGTCAACGTATTTATTACGTTGGTCTGAGAATTTTTTCCCACGCACATTTTTTTAGGTCAACGTATTTATTACGTTATAATTTTTTTAGGTCTCGAATTTTTTTTTCACGCTACAATTTGTTTTAGATCAACGAATTTAAAAAAGTATATATTATTTACAATTAATGGTTTGCGGTATTATATTATTAAATAAAACACAAAATTTTCGAGGAAAAAAAAATACAATTTTATTGATTTTTAATTTCGTATTCAAAATACATTTTTTTTGGATTTATTGATTTTTACTTTCGTATTCAAAATACATTTTTGGAATATTATTTTCGGGTCCGCAATGGGGGTCGTGCTTCTCGGCGTCGGAAAAACATGTTTCGAAAGTTTCGAATGTTTTGTCGGATTTCTCTAAAATTTCCAGGCTGAAATGATGATAAGATTCTTTCGCAGTCAGCATCCAACGGAACTGTTTCGTTTTTGGTCTAAATCGAGGGCAAACATCTACAGAGTATAGAATTTTAACAGTCGGAGGAAACTGTTGAGCTTTAGCCGCGGCCTTGGCAGATTCTTCTGCTAACTCGATGCAGGGAAACGAGGTTCTAGAGAAAGCGTATGGAACTAATAATTTCTCTTTCAATGGAACAAACGCTGTCCAACGAATCACGGGTAGCATATCGTCACTACACCCTGCCATCTTTTCGAATAAAATAATTTTTAAATTCGCGATTGGTTTTTATGTTTTTTCGCGCATGTGCACTGTTGTTTTATGTAGCGTCATCTGTTGACGAAAAAAATTATAAAACAAGACACAAATTTTCGAGAAAATGCAATTTTATTTTTTAATTTCGTATTCAAAATACATTTTTGGAATATTATTTTCAGTCTGTCCACAATGAGGGTCGTTTTCTAGAGCGTGGGAAGCGCATTCGTCGAAGTTGGTAAAGATTTTGTCCGATTTCTCTTGAATGAGTACGCTATGATGATGGGGAGATTCTTTCGCTGTCAGTATCCATCGGATCTGTTTCACTTTTGGGTTAAACCATGGTCGAAAATCTACTGAGTATAGAATTTTAGTAGTTGGAGGAAACTGTTGAGTTTTAGCCGATTTTTCTGCCAACTCGATGCAAGGGAAGGAGGTTCTAGAGAATGCGTACGGAACTAATAAGTTCTCGCTGATGGGGTAAAACGCCGTCCAACGAATCTCGGGTACATCGTCTCTATACCTCGCCATCTTTTCGAATAAAATAATTTTTAAATTCGCGATTGTGGTTTTTATGTTTTCGCGCATGTGCAGTAGTGTTTTTGATTTTATTTAATAAGCAGTTATTTCGGTTTTAATTGCTATTTTAGATCATCATGTCTCGCAAAATAGTAGTCGCTTTTATTATTATAAGCTGTATAGAAATATTTTCGCTAACAATTTCTTTTATAGTTTTATTAAAAGGATCAAATTTTAAAGAAATTAATATAAAAAACACTACTTGCGAATATTCTTTACATTTAGGTAGAAACTTTTATTTACATAAATGTACGAATGCTGGAAGAACTGTATACGACATTCGAAGATTTTCGACCGATGGATTGCCTCACAAGTATAATGGTGTACAATTATTAAAGAACGAATTTAACTTACTGTGCAGAAAATGCGTTTAAAACATCCGTCCAGTTGTATCGTCGTGGGCCCGTCTCAATCTGGAAAAACGTCTTTAGTTCGGAAAATGCTACACGAAAATATCTACGAAAAACGATTAAATCGCATTTTATGGTGTTACTCGATGTATCAACCTTGGTTCGTGGAAGAGAAAAATATTCATTTTAAATGCGGTATTCCCGAAAGTATCGACGAAAATGTAGATTTAATAATTATAGACGATTTAATGCATTCTATAACCGAAAAAATTGCGGAATTATTTACCGTTCAATCGCATCATAAAAATATAAGCGTTATATTGATAATGCAGAATTTATTTCCTCGTAATAAAGTAATGAGAGATATTAGTTTAAATACTCATTATTTGATTTTATTTAAGAATAATAGAGATGAAAGCCAAATCAACTGTCTCGCTCGTCAAGCGTTTATAGGCAAAATGCCCTACTTCAAAGACGCATATTTAAACGCGACATCCAAACCGTACGGTTATTTGTTTATCGATTTCCATCCATCGACCGATAAAGAATTGTGTTTACGAGATTCGTGTTTTCCCGACAATCAAGGCGTGTATTGGGTTTATATTCCACAAAAATGAAGAATATCAGAAAAAATTATCATTTGTTAAATGTGCTGGCAAAGGCAACACCCGCTCAGAGAAAAGCTTTGTTAAAAGAAGCATCGCCCGATCAGATAAAAGTCATATGCGAAATTTGCGATAATACGCTGCAAGGCCGAGTACCGGTAAACATTAATAAATTAAAAAAATATAAAAAATGTATTCGAAAACTCGCAAATAAAAAAATAGGTCTCCAAGCAAAAAAGAAGATTTTGATAAATCAATCGGGAGGATTTTTAGGCACGATTCTAGATCCAATAATATCATTAGCTAAAAGAATTTTTGGATTATAAAAAAATGGCTCAACGAATGGCGTTAGTACCTCCCGAATTAGTACCTAAATATCAACTGCAAAAACCGGAAATACGATTGCACGATAATATCCAAGATTTATTAGAAGAAAGTACTTTATCGGACGATTTTAAAGTTAAATTATTAAGTCAACTAATTTCGAGATTTAAACAAACTATTCACGCGCCGAAAGAACCGATTCGAGTCTCGATGGTATCAGAACCGATCGAAGAATCGCAACCATCGTTAGAACCGACAAAACCGACGACTATCGAAGATCAGATATCAGTTTCTGTCCCGCTGGGATATCAAAAATATGTTCCGCATATCATTCAATTACTAAAGCAATATCAATACGATTGGAACGAAAAAGGAGAATTTCTGGTAAATAATGAGCCGATAATTAACTCCCATATCGCGGATCTGATGTCGCATTTAATGCGCAATCGAAAATCTTCTATAGTGCCCGTTGGATTTAACGAATTTTATCAAGCGATTATTAAATCTAATATTCCTAGAGAATGGATAGGAAATAAGGCGCTATCGAGTCGATTACGAATAGAAGAATCGCCCATACTTCGTTTTCGAACGCCGTCGATTCCACCGCCACCCATACGATCAATTACTAGCGGAAGGAAAAAAAGAGTTTCGTCTACGAAAATTCCTAAACGGATTGGCTCGTCTAAAAGAAAACATATTTCATGGAAAGATTATTAAGCTCTATTTATTATAATCCATCTCATCCGGCATCGTTTGGCGGCGTAACGAGACTAATAAAAGCGACAAAGTTGCCTAGAAAAACCGTCGAACAATGGCTATCGACTCAAGATACGTATACGTTGCATAAACCCGTACGAAAAAATTATAGTCGCCGTAAAACTAAAGCGCTATATCAAGGAGAACTACTCCAGTCGGATCTTATGGATGTTCGACAATTTTCGAAAGATAATAATGGAATAAAATATTTATTAGCAACTATCGACGTGTTTTCTAAATATGCGTATGTAATTCCGGTAAAAGACAAAAAACCCGAAACGATAAAAAAAGCATTTCAAAAAATATTTAGAAAAGTAATACCCAGGATGATACATACCGATAAAGGGAAAGAGTTTATGAATTCTGTAATTAAGGATTTATTTAAAAAACATCAAATAAATCATTATTATACTCATTCCGAAACGAAAGCGTCGGTCGTAGAACGGTTTAATAAAACTTTAAAAAATAAAATTTATCGTCTTATTACCTATCGAAATTCTAATAAATATATCGATAAATTAAACGATTTGGTGAAGGCATATAATTATAGTAAACATCGAACTATAGGAATGCCTCCGGCCGAGGTGAAACCTAAACACCATTTACAAATTTTTAATCGACTTTACGGTAAAACGAAAACGAAAATAAAATATAAATATAAAATTAATGATAAAGTTAGAATTTCTAAGAAACGTAAAACGTTTTCTAGAGGATATTTGGCAGGATGGAGTAAAGAGGTTTTCTATATAAAAAACCGATTTCCGACGACCCCGGTCACTTATGTGTTAAAAGATTACAACAACCAGACGATTACGGGTCGATTTTATAACGAAGAACTGCAGAAAGTCAAAAATGGATAGGTTTTATGTTACGCTTATCAGTACGGCGAGTATGGACTATTTTCCAAAAAATACTCAATCGTCCTTCACATCGAAAATTAATCCACCGATAAATTTAAGCGGGTCGTGGGAAGCGGCATTGTCCCAGATAATAATACCTCGTTCGTGGTTTAATATAACTAACGAAAATAATACTTACAACATAATTTCTAAAGAGACGAAGTTGATTAAAGTAAAAACTGATGATTTGACTACACTAATTCCGTTATATCCTATAGGAGAGAACAAATCAAGTAATATATTCGAGACTATTACGAATAATTTAAAAGAATTAGGAAAGGATGGTCTTATTAAATTTTCTTATAACAAAGAAGACAGCTTTGTGACGATTCAGATCGCTCAAGATTGCGAATTACGCATAAATCAAGATGCTCCTACATTTCTTTCGGCTCTAAATCTAGAGTATTTAAAACAATATATTGTAAGAGGAAAAGATGAAAAGATTCAATATAATTCATCTTTTACCGATTTTAAAGAAGAATTTATTACATTAATCGAAAAAAATAGATATATAGATAAAGTAAAAATCGAAAACGTCGAAAATACGATGCGTATACCGATTGGATTATACGGACAAAGAGAATTTCTTAAATCATTTCAGACAATCAGTTTTAAATCGCTTCCCGATAAAAAGTTATTATTGAAAGTTCCACGAGAAACTACCGTAAAATTTAATAGTCAATTAAAAGATATATTAGGATTCGATCGATTAGAATATTCCGAAGGAGAATTTACGGGAACTTATCCCTTAGAATTAAACGCCGGAATAACAGAAATATTTGTATATTCTAATTTAATAGAATCGCATCACGTAGGCGATACTTCGGCTCCACTATTCCGAGTAATTCCAGTTATGGGAGTAAAAGATCAACAAATCGTTAAAATTTATAATACTCCGTTATTTTTCCCTCTTCGATCGAATTATATCGAGACTATAACCGTAGACATATGCACATCAACGGGTGAAAACGTCATATTTACTTCGGGAAAAACGCTTTTGGTATTATGTTTTCGCCGAAAAAGTATATAAAACCGGATTCATTAAAGAATCGGTTATTTGATAAAATGAAGCTTAAACCGGAGGACTGTATTAGTTATTATCGTTCGCAGACGGGAGGATATCCCGATTCTATATTTCCTCACACCCCTTATGTTACTCCTCAATGGGGAAGAGGACCGTATTTTAAAAGTCGACCGATTCAACGAGGATATGGATTTTTCGGTTCAATTTTTCGCGAAGCAATACCAATTTTAAAACACGCGAGTCGATATATTGGAAAAAAAGCGTTAAATATAGCGAAAGATATCGGGTCGGATATACTCACGGGAAAATCGTTAAAAGACTCGGCTCTATCGAGAATTAATCAGGCGGGTCGAGAAATAAAAGATGACGTCATTAAAAAAATTCAAAGCGGGTCGGGTAAAAAACGAAAACGTCTAAGAAAAAGCGTAAAACGAAAGAATACTAAGAAGAGGAAAGTAGTAGATATTTTCTCCTAAAAAATGGATCCTTTCTCCTGCCCGTGTTTAAAATCGGAACTAGATTTTTTTAAAACTATTCCGACCCAGTTGGCGATTTTAAATACTACCGAGGCTATTCTACATCCCATCGCTTCGATAACCGATCAGAAATCTCCTATAGAATTTCTAATCCCCGGCTCCGGAGAAAACTTAATAGATTTGAGCAGTATTTCGATTAATGCGCAAGTTACTGTTACTAAACAAAATGGAACTTCTACTCTCGATATCGATTTAGTAACACCCGTGAATAATTTTTTGCATTCGATGTTCTCTCAATGTACTACGATATTTAACGATAAAACTATATCTACGCACGTCAATTACCCATACCAGGCGATAATAGAAAATCTATTATTTTCCTCCGAAGAAGCGCAAAAAACCTATTTAACCAGCTCTTTCTTCTACAAAGACACCGCCGGATTTTTAAACGAAACCAACCCGATTAAAGACCCCAAGAATGAAGGATTAGTCACCAGGTTTAAGAAAAGCAGCAGAAGCCAAGTATTAGATTTATACGGACGACTTCATTTCGATTTTATTAATCAACCTAAATTATTGATAAACGGCGTAGACGTTCGAATAAAATTGGAACGTTCGAAAGACGCTTTCGCTCTAATGGCGACGGCCGATAATTATCAGATTCGATTAAAGAATATTACGTTAAAAGTAAATAGAATAGAAGTAAGTCCTAGCATCTTAATTGGAATGGAAAAAACATTAGAAAATTCTGTAATTAAAATGCCTTATCGACGAGTTAATATTAAAGTATTTACATTAAGTAAAGGGATTTTAAGTTCAAATATATCGAATGCGATAATCGGTCAAATCCCGAAAAGAATTATAATCGGATTGGTGCGAAATAACGCTTTTAATGGACAGTTCGATTTAAATCCTTTCAATTTTGAAAATTTCGACTTAAACTATATTTCTGTTATAAAAGATTCGATTTTAATCCCACCGAACCCGTTCTGTCCAGACTTTGACGCAAAATCTTACGCTCGAAGTTACGCAACATTATTCGAAGAAATAGGGGGAATTCCCTACGGAAAATTCGCTAATATATCGTATTCCGACTACGCTCAAGGATACATGTTCCACGTATTCGACCTAACTCCCGACCGCGCAGCCTCCGAAAACCATACCTCTGTGTTGACCTATGGAAATGTTAGTTTCGATTTAAAGTTCAAAAGACCTTTGCCAGAAACAGTTAACGTCATATGCTTCTTAGAATATCGTAATACAATAGAAATCGATCGATCGCGAAACATTTACGTCGACTACTAAACAACTAATGGATACGATTATGCTCTGGAAACTGGCGTTAGGTGATTCCGAAATTAGCAAGACATTCGGCGGCGTTTATCCGTCGGATTTATTACCTCAAACAATCGGAAAGAAGAGAAGCTTTATCGTTAATACGGAGAACAGCAAAAATCCCGGACGACACTGGATAGCTCTTTTTTTCCGAAATTCGACTTGTTATTATTTTGACTCATACGGACTACCACCAAAAATCCCGAACATTATAAAGTTCATAAGACAAAATTCCAAGGAGTTGCGCTGGAATCGAAAAACGCTCCAAGGTCCGTATAGCTCTACGTGCGGATACTTTTGCTTATTTTTTCTCTACAAAATATCGAGAAACCAAGACTTAAAAATTCTTCAGCCTAATACTAAATATTTTAATGATAACTATGTATTCGCTTTTGTACGCAATAATTTTCGTTTTGGTAAAATACCACCAAATATATTCATTAAATGTAACCAATGTAGCGTTAGTTTACTCAAATAAAATTTTTTTTAAAACTTAAAAAATGCGTTTTTTAATTGAAACTATAAAACATTAGTCGCTTTGTGTGGGAATCGGGTCACCTCGAATTCTTGACTTTGAATTAGGAGGCCTATCTTTGACCTAGAATGTAAAAAAGATAGAGAGGGACAGATAAGACGCGAGTTTGATGCCGTAGGCTAAGATGGGGACTAGCGAAAGTGAACGCACATATTAATAAACCTAGAGTATAAACACTTTCGCTTTTTATCCGATTTTTTTTAACCCTCTTCGAATTCTTGACATTGAATTAGGAGGCCTATCTTTGACCTAGAATGTAAAAAAGATAGAGAGGGACAGATAAGACGCGACTTTGATGCCGTAGGCTAAGATGAGGACTAGCGAAAGTGAACGCATATATTAATAAACCTAGAGTATAAATACTTTCGCTTTTATCCGATTTTTTAACCCTCTCCAAGATGAGATCTCCGCCGAATGCGACGTTTTTAGAAAGCAAATATTTCACTAAATATAGTTTGAATTTTGAGGGGAAAATATATGAAGGAATCACATGGTATCCGAATCATGGGATTCGATCCAAATATTGCAGAATTTTGATGAAGACAATCAAATATGTTTTTTTCACAAAGGAGCGTGGAAAATTTTAGACCATAATGGTAATTATCTTTTTTATATTTTAGAAAAAATTTTTTATTTAATTGTATTTTTTTAAAAAGTATTTCGTAATTTTCAGAAACAACAATACAGTTACATAATATTTATTATGTTAAGCCCAGAATTAGCATCCCGTTAAATATACCATCAGAAGTAATAGTAAGTGTATATAAAAAAGAAAGCATTTATTATAATGAAAAAACATACTCCAAAATAACAAATTTAAACGCCGCATTTAGAAAAAACGTACTTATTTTTCAAGAATGCTATAAAAAAATTATAATAAAAATGGGTCGACAAAAACTAATTTTATTTGAAGACGACCAATAGAAGGTAAGTTTTTTTCAAAAAACTTTATATAAATTTTAAATAATAGATGTAAGAATATTCTGCAAGATTTTTTCGAGCCGAACAAAAGATGAATGTCTAGACATTAGGTCAATTTAAATTCTTTTAGTTTTTTAATATTTGAAATAAATTTAAGCTTTCTACGACTAACTTTTTTTATAACTTTTTAATACGCTTTTTTTATAATTTCAATCTTAAACTTCTTACCTTCGCGGTTGTTGGCAATACATCGGTTAATCCTATCGATCGTCTCTTATATTTAAAAAACAATTGTAAGTCTAAAAGCAACAGTTGCATTTTAGACACAATGACTAGACATCTTTCTTTGTTTGACAATCTTCTTTGTTTCGAAAAAGAAGAACGACTAAGGCCCTCTGCTTTTTTTTTCTTGCAGATTTTCCTTACAATCTACTTTTAATTTTTAATTTAAACTATTTATAATAAAAATTTTTTTAAAAATAAATATACAACATACTATTTATTGTTTTTTTTTTTTAGACACATTCGGCGGAGATCTCGTCATCTATTCATCTATTTTTCTGTAACAATTTAAGCATTTGTTATTATAACTTTTTTTTATATTTATTTTGTTTTTTAATTATTATAATATCATTTAGTTTTGGTATTTTCAAATAAAAAAGAACAAGAGAGAAAATTGTGTTGTTTATTTAATCGTCATCGCGACACATATTTGTTGACAGATGGCGCCCAACCAAAACAAAAACTTACAAAAATAAAAAAATATATAAAAATAAAAAAAATATATAAATATAAAAATAAATAAAAGAAAGTTCTCTTAAATAAAAAAAATATATAAAAATAAAAAATAAAAGTATAAAAATAAATAAAAGAAAGAGGAGGAAAAAATATATATATATATATATATCGTAAAAGTATTGATAAAAACCAAATAGCAAATGGCGCGATCCGATTAGCGACGGACGGTTCGCGCTGTTTGTTATTTTTTTAATCTGTTTCGAAATTTCGAAGGAAAAAAATAATTTAAAAAGAAAATGAAGTTTAAATATTTTGCCAACAGATGGCACCTTCGAGACTTAACAATTTAATATTTTGCCAACAGATGGCATTGGCTTAACGAAAAAATATCTTAAATATTAAAGTTATATATATATAATAATATTAATTCTCTTAAATAAAGAAAATAATATTGATTCTCTTAAGAGAGAGATTGTAAAGAGAAAAAAACATCGTTTCTCTTAAGACTCGTCGTATTGTAAAAAAAATCTCTTAATATTCAAAAATATCGTCGTTCTCTTAAGACTCGGCGCAGCGCGGCGTATTCTAAAAACGCTCGCTCACATTTCGCGGTGAAGTATATCTGAAGGGGCAGCAAAAATGGGCGTGGTTTTAATGTCTACGAGAGCTTTTGGAATGCTAATATCGTAGAAACGCTCGAACGATTCAACGGTTTTTGCCATTTTTAGCCCCTGGTGGACGTCTTTCCCTCCGGAGGTTGAGCGATACTAGAATAAAAGTTATAAAGTCTTAAAAGTTTAACAAATTATCCCAAAGTCTCTCTTATTTATACTACTGATGTTATATAATTCCTCCATTGATATTTTTTTTACGATGATTCCAGAGGAGAGTGTAATAAAAATTTTAAAATAAATTTTTGATTGGGAACACAGTTTATTTAACAGAAAAATTCTACATTCAATTTTTAATAAATACAAATTACAAAAAAAGTTTTTGTATGTAAAGATCATGTTAAAATGTGAAATAAAAATTAATGAAAATGTTTGACACACTTTAAATTTTGTGCTGCCTTTAAATACTATAGACTCCAATTAGAATATAACAATTACAGGATGAATTATTACAAAACATAGCACATTTTTCTAAATGGTAAATATAAAATATTGTACTGCACATTACCCAGGTATAAAATGCATTAAAACAGATCTAATCACTGGTTTTAAAATTACTACTAAAATCAGATTAAATAAAAATTCTAAAATGTATTTAAAAATAAAGTATCTGTTTGTGCCAGAGTAAAATTCTGATTAAGCAGTATCGTATTATAGTGTGTGATTACATCTTTTTTAAAAGTAGTAATTTAAATATAGAATACCACAAGTTACAATTCATACCATTAAAAAATAATTTGTAAAATCATGTGTAATAAACATAAAACTAAAACACACGAATAGATTGTTGGACTACACTCAGTAAGTAAAATGAATACTGGTATCACTAGGCAAAGCTACATTAAATAATAGAGTTTAAATGAGATGATGAATGGTGCCATCGACACTTTTGTTCTCATGAAGATACTATGCTGAAATGATTTAATTCCTTGATGTGTTTTTATGAGGGGGTTCTAGTTCCTCTGTCTTTTCCTCCGAGAGATGTGGGTCTCGAAGAAACACAGGCTGCCACCATTGTAAAAGAAGATTTCTTAGTCTAATCTAGTTTAATCTTACCAAATTCAAAAAACTTCAAAATCCTCACTCTAACTCTTATATTCTATAAATTATACGAATATTTCAGTGACTGTTTCAAGATGGTAGACAGAGACATACCGGTACACAGTTACGAAGAAGCTGTGAGGGAGGCTAGGAGGAACAGAGCTGCAGACATCATAACATTCTACCCCTCCTTGCTAATGACAGTTCCCAGAGGAGGCCCTTTTGTCCAACGGATGCAAGGTAAGACTTATAGAGAAAAATCGGCAATACTCGGCCAGTTCTTTAATGATGCGTCTGGGAACACTGCACCCATGGCTGGAATGTTGTGGCTTCACAGCAGAGAATTTTTCACAGCAGCACTACGTGCGATGACTGACGACATCATGGAGCCGTTAAACAGAATTTACGAACAATTTACACATGGACAGCCGAAAACTGAAGAGTTTCTTCAGGTGTATAGAAATGCCGTCAACAGGTTCAGGAACAATCTCCGTCCTGAATTGAACCACGCAGAGTTCTTCGCAATTGCAGGCCACACTACAGCCGAACTGCGAGTGGGTCAGGCAGTGCTAACAACATTAGTGAGGATGTTGACTGTAATGCAGGAGCAGCGGGCTGAACGTCTTGCTGCAGGCGGAAATGTTCGTAGACCAAGACCCGCATATATAGACGACTTCGTTGAATGGATTCAGGACCCAACACAAGACTATTTAGGAAGAGTACCTTTCGACAGAAGGCAGGCCACCCATAATCAGCAAGCAATAAGGTACCCCGGAAAAAAAGATAACAATTTCAATAATAGAGGTTTCTTACTGATGGCCACTGCCATTGCTTATCAATCTCAAAAAGTGGATCCAGGTTTTGTGGACATTGCTGCTAACATACAAGATCCTATCGTTAGAACAGCAGTGGATGAAGCAAGGCTGCTCATTGCTGGTCTAGAGGGACAAGAAGCCAGTTTATTTCAGCAGCAGATCGCAGCTGCAGACATAATATTCAACTCGTATTACTGGCTAAAATAACTAGGTGTCAACAGTCGTAACGGGTTTAAAGTTGTCAATAAATTTCTTTACCAACTTGGCCTTGCCCCTATTGGCACAGAAAAAAGAGCGGAGCTAGTCCGTCGGAGTAGAAGCGAATTAATCCGGCGGTTTGCAGAGTTCACAACAACTGTGACAAACATCTACACCCCCCCATTCATATGTACCTATTCGAGATTTGACGATATGGTACCGGTAATAGGCAGCGTATGCGTTACCAACTACAAAAATACTGTCACACGACAGTCAGCAAGCTGGAGGAACAGCATTAATATGCGTTTGGAGGTAGAAGAGACACTTAGAATAGTAACTGATCTCTTCATGGTTGAAGAAATAGCAAACTTGGGGGAAGGTAATAATATCTTCAGGAGCTGCCATTTGTTGCATCAACTGCTGCTGACAAAAAAGTCACCCTACGAGTATGCAGCAGGAATCGTCGGAAACTCTCTGCAGGTTGAAATATACGGGCGTGGGCATATAGAAAGGCCAGGTGCACAGCAGCGAAGAGCACATGCTGCAGGTCTCCATCCTGAAAATTTTGATGATATACCGGCCCTTGAAGGAGAAGCTGGTCAGGCAGAAGGTGAGGGTGGTGAAGTGGATTAAATAAATCATCTTAGAGGTGCATCCACCTGCAATTCAAGCACTTGCCTGTGTTTCAAGGGTTGATCATTATAATTTACATTTTTAGTAAAGTCATCGCAATTTTGTGTATCTTAATGGCTCATTTGCTATACCACAACACGTGTGCTCTAAGCGTGTACCTTGTAATTTTCGGTTTTACAGTATTATTCTGGCAACCAGAAAACTTTTATACAACAGCTTCATAATTGCTCTCACACGCGGACTATTTTGCGGGTACCTCTGTACTTTTTCATTTTATACATATTAATTGTCGGGTTACACTTGTATTCTGTCTTTTCTTCTATTGTAAACGCGCGTGATTTCTTTTGTAAACATCAGCCAAATCTTCTATGTACTTTTTTTTTATTTCCAGTTTTGTACATTCTAATTATTACTGACGCAGACGCCTTGAGCTTCTCATCTTCACCACCTTTCCTATTCTACTTTCCCCCCTCTTCACACCCACTCCGCTCTTCCCCCCTCCCCACCCCCTCTCTCCATCTTCACCCCCAGGAAATACCTCTGAGTCCTCCTGGGTTTTTCATCCCCTTTGGTTTTATAGAGTGTATATAGAGTGTCTTTTCCTCCGGTCCGAGGGCGACAAGTCGCGATACCGTTAGGTAGTGGTTCTATGTGCTCTGTCTTTCGATCGTCGCATCGGCGTCAGTTTAGATTAATCCATGAATATATATACATCGTTGGAATCGCATCAACAAGTTCTTTCGTATGGTATATAGATTTTTAGTTTTCGAGAAGTTTTCGACGAGAAGTTTTCGACTTACGACTTCCGGAAATTTTTGGACTTCGTACAAATTTTTTCGGCCCGCAACCACAAGTAGGTCTCTTTTTCATATATCGTTGGATAGGGGACTGTACGAGGTTCACGTAAGTGTTCCTATATTTTTAATACGACCGACCGTTTTAAAGTTATAAAGGTTTTTATGTTTGCTCTTTGTTCGGGTAACATCGACCCCCCCGTTGTATTATCGGAGATATTGTAAACGGTTTTTTAATTGTCATACTATAGTCTACATTGGGTGTAAATTTAGTTATAATCCGATAATTAATTACTTAGATATAACGGTTTTTGTGAACAAAGAACTGTATATACACGTGTCTCGGCCGAGTGTAGCCATTTGGCGTGTGGTAAGCTGTTCGGCGTGTAGTAAACCGTTTGGCGTGGCGAACTCGGCTGGCGCGTTGTAACCATTCGGCGCGAAATTAACCGATCGGCTTTTTTCCATTTTGAGCGGCGTTTTACCTTTTTGAAGTTTTATTCATTGGTTTTCGGTGCATTTTTGCATCTTTTTACCGCCAATAGCATTCTTTCTCCACTCTTTTGTTGGGTGTATCAATTTTCGTTCTATCGTTATCATGGGAGATTCGGATAGTGACACCACTATCGAGGAAATTCCTCAGAACGAACCTTCACAGGAGCAATCAGTAAAGCTACTCAGTGGGGCCCCGGTGACAATTACGCAACACCTAGAAATGCGTGCGCAAAAAGAGCTACAATGGAAAACAAAAGAAGACATGATACAGGAGGCAACTACTTGTCTAGAAAGGATCTTCGAACTGTGTCCCCAATCTAAAAACACCACTGTTCGAGTTAGCGAAAGAGCAGAGGTCAGGAAGAAGGCCGCCAAAATGTATGCAGCCCTCAATCAGATGTTCGGGATGCTTAAAGAAATGAGATTACAGAGGTCTGCTCCAACTGTCCCAGATCAAACAACACAGAAAACCTATGCTCAAGCTGCTAGCTTGGGCACTAAGCCAAGCAGCACTACCCAGTCTATTAAAAAGTCAATTACATCAAAGTTACAATACGAGGGCAGAGGAGGATTCCATGCTGTTCGGGTTTATCCAGATATTAACGACAAAAAAAAAACAAATTTCCAAAGAAATCATCAACACTATCCTGAAAAAAGTGAAACCACAGGATCTGGGTATCCGTGTCAAGGGAGTGAGAAACGTAAAAAATGAAGGAATATGCATAAGGGTGCATAGCAACAAGGACGGGACGGCCCTACAAAAAGCTATCGAGGAGATAGATTCAATCAAGAACAAAATTAAGTGTCATGTTACTAAAGGGCGCAAGCCCAGAATAATACTCCTTAACGTACCCAATTCAATAGAAGACAGTGACATACTCTCTACTATATACAGACAGAACGAAATATTTAATAACATAGTTGACTGAGTTTGGATGTTCTAAAATGGATAAGCTGCTGGTCTTTTTGCTCTGTGATTTCTGCGTAAATAAGTGTTTCCGATTTCTATTTTTTGTGGATTTTTGCTTCGGAAGGTCAAGGGGAGGAAACAACATCAAGTAGGCACTCTCAATTTTATTAATTTTTGAATTATACCTCAAAAACCGCTTTTTCCGATTTTCCGGGTTTTTGCGATCTCGACGGGTGCGGGACTCGCTTGGAGATAAGACTACCAAAAATTGGGTTTTCGGGGCAATTATTTCTCGAGTTAGAAGCCCACTTCCGGTTCGGCAGTCGAACGTCGGTTCTGCGCTTCCGGTTTGTCCTATCTTTACGAAACTTGGGTAGTTCTTAAAGGACCTCATAAGTAACCTGTATTTTAAATTTCATTAAAATCGGATTAATAGAATTTGAATTATGGCAAAAGTTAAATCGAGTTCTAAAATCAACATCTCCATCTTCTTGGTCGCCATGACAACGGTCATTGACCTTTCGATCGATCGTTTCTGTTGAATCTGCTTTAATTGAAGTTTTTCTTGTATATTAATAATACAACCCCCCACATATTATATATTTTTCGAATCGGGACAACACGAGGATTATTATTATCGCAATTATAATAATATAGGATAAATATATATTCTATCATTTTATTTTTATTTCGCGTTTTTTTTATTTCGCGTACTCCAAACTTGTTTAATACATGGTGTTTCGAGTAAAACATATCTTTGTTTAAAACAAGCTGTGAATAAAGCCAAATTATTTAAATTACCTGAGAATAAGAAATACTATTGTAAATTTTTTATACTAACTAACCAGATAACAATAGTGTTATGTAATAAGAATTTTATAAAATGTGTTTGTGTTAATTGTAGTAATCAACTGTAATAATCATTACTGTACTTTTTTAAAAATGTTGTAACCAATAATATGTTTATGTAAAAAAAATTAAAACTTTATCCTAATACAGAGTTTTTTTATAGAGTACACATACATCACTTCACTGGAATAGAAAAAATTCTCAAGTTTACCCATGGATGAAAATAACATCAGACGTTTTAAAAACTTTGTTAACTGGGAAATTATAAGCCAAAAAACTGATTTAAGTCGAGACTTTATTTCTGAATTTGCAGATAGTTTAAACTGGAAATTAATATGGAAAAAATTATATATTCACCACTACATTCATCAAAAAACATATTAAACATGCAAACTGGAATTTAATTTCTGAACATCAAGTATTAGATAAAGAATTCATGGATAATTTTTCAAAATATCTTCATTGGGATAAAATAGCAAAATTTCAGCTTCTCTCCAATAATTTTGTTAAGAAATATATTGATAAATTAAATATGAGAATAGTTTTAGAATATCAATGATTAAAAACAGATACACTGAGGGAATTAAAACATTATCTCCACTGGGATTTAGTTTCTCGCTATCAAATACTGAACAAAGATTTCATTCACAGTTTCAAATATCATCTTTTCTGGTGTTACATTATAAAATATCATAAACTAGATCATAAATATATTGCCAAAAATTCTCATAGTTTGTTAGTCTATATACTTCAAAATATTAGTAACATCGTTAATGACATAATGGATCAGTTAAATAAATTCGACGAAGAAGAAAAAGAAAATTAAAAATCTGTAATATTATATTAGATTTTTTAAATATAAAAATTATTAAATCTTAAAAAGAGTCAATTGTATTATCTAGAAATATATTCTGATATTTCTAACATCATTAGTAAAAACTTACGTCTTAAAAAAAGAGCACAGGATTTTACTTCTGTTCTTCTTACAAAAAACAAGGGCATATGAACTCATCGGTAAAGAAATCGCTTTAGGTAGAGAGGCTACTTCAAGGATGTTAGAAAGGTGAATTTGTAATTACTCTAAGGACATTAAAATAGATAATAAAAATTCTTTCCAAAGCCGGGGTAGATATAAATCTCTCATTTAAAAAAAACAGAGGCTACCACAAAAACGTCTAAGGTCATAGGGATGTGGGAAAGAATTTTCAAAACCAAAGTATAAGACAATTTTTATAAATAGGACCTACTTCACAGATGCTTGGGGGAGAGATTTTTGTAATTATCTTGAAGTCAATAGGAGATTGGTGAGGTAGGAATTCTAACAAATTGAACTTTATTAATAGAAGGAGATGATTATCAGATGGGTGAGGTAGGAGGGGAATTATTTTTAATGCTGATAAGAACAATTTTTTACTTCACTTTAGAGTAGAGTGTAATCCTCTTTATTTTTATAACTCAGTTTGTATCATTCATTTACATTAAAATCTATATGAATTTAACTTTATACCCCAAAGTGTATCTTTTCTATACTACTCACATTCACTTTACGCTTTCTTTAATATCATACTTAATTAGTTTAATTTTAAAATTATTTGTTCCGTTATTGTTCGGAGGGGCAAGAGGTATGGTTACATAAAATTAATGTGGTTTTTTTTCTATTTCTCTCTCTCGATAATAATTAATCAGTAGCAGAGTTTACAATGTGCGGCAACTTAGTCGCGTTAAACAGAAATTTGATATCAAGTATATACAAATAAATCTCGATGCGTGTTAGACGCGTGACAATCTTTACAGCTGGAGGGTAGGAGACGTAAGTCCTGGGTTACTTGGAAGTGGTTGGTTGGCTGGATGACGTCGTCGTTAAGTTCAGGTCGAAAGTGCAGTTCAAAGTTCACAGTGAGTTGAGACTGTTTGTTAGAATTTTCTTTGTGTGAGGAAGCTAGATGGTTGGTCGGTTAATGTTACTATTTTGCATTTATGGATATAAACTGTGTCGGACACTGAAAAAAATCGTAGGTAAGTTGGGAAAGTTTTTCCTTTGTCGTGCATCCACGTGGATGGATTACTGGCACTGAAATCAGTTGTCTGGTCGTAGCGGTTTCGTGAATCAGCATTCTACGGGTTGAGGTGCTGAAATTGGACTGTTCACAGTTAAAAACAAATAAAAATCAGTGAAAAGGTGCTTGAAGTTATCATGGAGTTCAGTACAGAAGTAAAAAAATTTACAATAATTGTCGATTTACTCTCTCTCGATAATCCTTTCTAAGCTCAAAGCCAGCTAAACATAAAATTTTCTCAAAGGGGTAAACTAAAGGTTAAAGTAATATGACACTATAACCAAAATATATTACCGAAAAAGAGATAGATGAAAAAGTTTATTTCGGTGTCACTCATAACAGGTGATCGAGGTCATAGGCGACAGCTGATAACGACCGATCGGCGAGTTTAATTCTATGTTAAGGAGAAGATGACCTACTACAGGCGGGTGAAATAAAACGTGGTATGCGGCTGCTGCACGTAGGGCGAGGCATTACCCAAGGAAGTTCTGCAACCGGCCCTTGGCTTCGAAGAACGTAGAGTAGAGTAGATTCCGGTCCCTCGTCTGATTCCGCCTCAGAAGCTTCGCTTTCCCGTTTATCACTTGGATTAGGTTGTTCTTCCGGCAATGGAGGGAGTATAGAGAACAAGGTGAAATCATCTTCAAAAGGGGAATAAACACTCGGTTGTGGCGTGGCGTTTAACGAGTCTTCTCCCTGTGATACGACAAGTTGCTCGTCGATCATGTCAGAATTATTTTGCTGTTTTCTAGGTCGCTTAACCTTTCTATAAGCTGGAATTTTTCCTTTTGCGCGCCGTTTTTTGTTGGTTCCCTCTCCTTTCCTTCCTTTCTGCGGAAATTTGTCCTTCCATTCGGAGGAGGTCCGACAGATTTTTCTCTCTTTTATGGCGATCTTTCCGCCAACTTTTTGTTCTGCGTGGCCGTCTGGCTGTACAAAAATGTATCGTCTTCCTATTAGGTAGAACTATATAAGCATTTGCAAGGTCTAGGGTTAATCCGGCAGCTTTGATGATGTCTTGTCCCAAAATTCCTTCACACAAAATTGTAACCTCAGCTCGTATGATATCACAGAGTATATTAACTTTCCTTCCTCGGAATTTAAAAGTGGGTATTGCCATTCCTATGGCTATGGTTGAGTTCCCTAAGACGTTTCCTAATTTTTGTTTGTGTCCAAACTTTATAGAAGCTTTTCCTTTTAATCTATTGGCTAGGGTATTTGATAAGAGCATGTGCACTACTCTAGAATCAATTTGCATTTTCACAGGAACGTTGTTAACAGACTAATATGACGAGGTTATTTCCTGAAAAGGTTGTCATTAGTCCTATTTTTCCTGTCCAGTGGGTTTGATCCTCAGCGGTAAACTGCAGTCGGAAACAGACCCGGTTACTGTCCAAACCTCTTTCACGTCTCTGTGGGGAGTCATTTCGTTGTCGCACACCTCTATTGTTCTCATAATTATCTCAGCTATCGGGCAAATTCCGGATTAGGTTAGGTTGATTATTTGGTCGATCGGCTTGACAATGAGGATGAATAAGATAACATTCGCTTCTCCTGAAAGGCAATTTATTAAAAGTTTTATTAAAGTTCCTTCGATTATTCTGTCCAGAGATAGGTTTCCGAGAATTGTTGCGAGAACAGTCGCGTTTTAGACTATCCATTCGAGTTTTAAGCTCCTCCATCGCTACGGTTAAACGTTGTAGATCACATAAGGAGAGGAAGAATCAGTCAATCTATCGTTTTCCCTAATTGTACGCATGATCCCTCGCAGGTGTGCAATGAGACTCTCGATTATTTCTTCGCTAATAGCAATTTGTGAAGCCTCATCAAACATTGCAGGTTGTCTGCTCATAGTTTGTTTTCAAATCCAAATATCAATCCCGTTTAAAAATTGTGCCTCGAGTCTCTCGTCTAACGCCTTTCTTTGAACTCTTTCAATAATCGCAGTTTCCGCGGCATTCACGCCGGGTTCGGGCTTGATCTCTATCTCCATCGCCAGCGCTTGGAGTCTAGCAACATAGGTTTGAACATCCTCGTCCTGGTTTTAGACGCAGGCATAAAATTTTGATAATCTAAACGTAAATGGCTCGCGTTCAAAGCGGGCTATCATCAATATCTTAAACTCGTCGAAGTCATAAACTTCTTTAATTCGTCTGTCTTTTCAAACAAATTCTCCAGCTATTCCCGTAAGTTTTAGCTTAGCTACCGCAAACATCTGTGCCTTTGACCAGGCAACAACCTTGGTAACGTCCGCCAAAGAATCGAAAAAATTAGTTATTCTAAGACCACCTGCTTCTCCCGTGAATACTGGCAATAAGGGTATAATACCACCCAGACTGCCAAACGTGAGTGGGTTCAATGCTGGATTCCGATTTGAGTTGCCTGGCCCAGCCGCAGAATGGGGATTGTCTTCCATTGTGTTTATAGCTCAAGTCTAGTATCTAAGGTAGGGAAAGAGACCTAATTCAATTTGGTTGTGTTGCTCGGATATGGCCTTTTCGTTCGCCTTACCAAGGTTCCGAAAAAGTCGAAACCCCACTCCTGAAAAACCAATTTGTGGGTACCGAGGAGAAACGAAGAGGTCTGACCTCTGTGTCATTTCAGCAACAAGTCGGAGAAACTTGCCCATTAGTCAGAGATGGCTTATTCGTCGGTAAGGATCCCATAGGGACAGGACTACTTTTTCATCCGATCGAGTGTAGGAGAAAAGGTGGTTAGTTAGTCAGTTAGTTCTAGTTTTTTGGCACAAAAGCCATACAGGCTATGCTATGCCATGACAAATGGTAAAATAAAACAAAGCTAAATATATATATCACAAAACGTCAATACAACACAAAAACACAAACAAGTGCAAACAAACAGAACAACACAAATATAAATATATAATAAATAAATAAATTAGTTAACTTAAATCTCTTTATAAATATTTATAACTTTCAAAAAGTTCAGTATCTTATCAAGATTTGGCCTCTGGCCCAAAATCTCTCTCAAATTTGCATTTCCGAAATGCTGTCTGCGACTCTGGTCAAAAGCAACACAGTTGCAAAGTATGTGTTTAACACTTAAAGTACAAATGCAATACTGGCATACTGGCTGGTCATCACCCTTCAAAAGGTATTGATGAGTAAGCCAAGTATGTCCAATTCTCAGACGAGTAAGAATGACTTCAGATCTCCTATCATACTGTTTCTTGTGTGTCCAATTTTCTATTATAGGTTTGATCTCGTAAAGTTTATTGTGGACTTGTTCGTTCCACACATTTTGCCATCTCTCTGCTAGTCGTTTTTTAACGACCAGCTTCAAGTCACCTCCTTCAATAAACATTGTATGCTGAAAAGGACTTGATGACTTTGCAGCTGCGTCAGCTTCTTCATTCCCTCTTAGAGCCGCCGCTTACTACAGGAAGCGAGAGCTAGCGTACTCTCGGTTGCGCTCCTAAGCCCTGCCTTTTTTCCCATGATGGCTATGGGCCATTTTTGCTAGGTGAGCTACTCGAGAACGAAGCAGCCGCAAACTACACAACGTTTGCTCGCGTAACTAGTCCACATGACGTAGAATCCAGATGTGGATTAACTATAGAACAAAAATTTTATTATAACCTATACTTGTCAGTTTTCGTTCCGAACTTTATAACCATGGGAAAAATATGCCTATTAGTTAAGCCTAACTAGGCTTAAGCCTATTTATAAATAACTATTTTAATATACAATGTTTATACTATTTTCTTTTCAATACTGAATGTATTAATCATGTAATTTACGTACATCGATAAAATTCTATTATTTCTTTTTCGACGTGTGGCATGTTTATGTAGTCATCCATTTTCAGCTGCTCTCTCTTGCTAGCGTAATGCCTCTCGTTGTTGAATTCTGTGAACAGCGAGACTACTCTCGTATCACTGCTCTAGCAAAGGAATAACCACGTGAGCAAAAAAAAAAGCAAAGCCTTTAATGTAATCGGTTGTGCTAGGGCACGTTTGCTAAGATTTTGCTCTCGCAAAGTGCTAGTTTGCAACAACTCTTATACCTACATGGCCTGGGACCCAACAGAATTTTACAAAAATATTACTCACATTAAAATGGCAAAACAGTTTAAAAATTTTAAACACTATAGAGTGAGAACTAGGTTTATGTAAAATCAAAGCCTTAAGTGCACTAACTGAGTCAGTGTAAATAACACAGCGACAATGACCTTTCCTAATTACATATTTTAAGGCTAGGTAAATAGCCTGCAACTCTGCAGTAGACATAAAAGAATTCGATGCAATTTGTTCTGCCACGATCTCATCCTGGCAGACAAAGGCTAAACCAACGTAGTCAACCGATTTCGATCAATCAGTATAAATAGGAATTAAATTCCTGTCGTGGTGTTAAATTTCTGAGAAGTGCTGCCTATAGATGTAGTCCGTAGTGAATTCCTTAGGAAACTGCTTTAAGCTAATGTCAACATTTATCACAGGAGTTGACCAAGGTAATATATTATCGACCTTAGCCTGTGAGATGTTGCTTATGTCCAGGTCAATCGTGCTGCTTACATTCTCCATTCTAATGTCAAATGTAGGGAAACAACTTGGGCGAGCTGTGAATAATCTTTTCAGCTAAGTATCTGATACTCTACAATAAACTGAAGGTTCAGCCAGAAATTTCTGTTTAATGTAATAGAGCAAAGACAACTGCTCTCTCCTGAGAGATAGTGGAAGCTCATAAGCATCCACGTACAAACTTTAAACAAGAGAAGTTTGAAATGCACCAGTGCACTAACGCAATGCTTAATGGTGGATTGGATCCAGCATCCGAAGAGTAAATTCTCGCGCAGAGCCATAAACAACACATCCATTATCCAGCTTAGAGCAAACGAGGGCTCTTTATATCCTGAGCATAGAACATTTGTCTGCTCCCCAAGATGAGCAGCATAATACCTTTAAAAGGTTCAGAAATTTTAAACATCTACTCTTCAAATTGTGCAAGTGTGGTAAGAACGTCAATTTATGGTAAAACACGACACCCAAAAATTTTACTTCATTGACCATTGGGATTTTAACCCCATTTAGGTGAATTTCAGGGTCCAGGTGCAAACCACGCCTTCGGCAAAAGTAAATGCACAAAGGTCTTCTCTGCATTAAAGTGAAACCATTGATCTTAAACCAATTGTCTATGCGATTTAGAAAGGTTTGCAGTTGTCTTTCAATAAAACTCGTGTTAGTAGACTGACAAGAGATCTGAAAGTCATCCACATACAAGGAGTGTTTCACACTGAGAGGAAGACACTTAGCTATGCTATTAATTTTGATTAGAAACAAAGTCACACTCAGAATACAACCTTGAGGAATACCCTCTTCTTGTGTGAAAGGCCTAGACAAAGTGTTGCCCATCCTAACTTGGAATATTCAATTCTGCAAGAAGTTTTTTATAAAAATTGGCGGATTATCCCGCAGTCCAAATTCATGAAGATCACCGAGTATTCCATATCGCCAGCAGCGATCATAAGCCTTCTCTGTATCAAAAAACACACACACTAAGTGCTGTCGTCTAATAAACGCTTCGCGTACAGATGTTTCAAGGTTTACTAAATTGTCTGTGGTACTTCTGTTCCTACGGAATCCACTCTGATGTGGTGAAAAGTAGTTCTTTTCCTCTAGGAGGAACATCAGGCGTCTGTTGACCATTCTCTCGAAGAAGTTTGCAGAGACAACTAGTCAGAGAAATTAGTCTATAATTGGAGGGATTCTTGCAGTCTTTACCTGGCTTGGGAATGGGAATAATAATTGATAGCCTCCAAGAGTCAGGAAAAATACATTCTGTCCATATTCTGTTAAACAGATTCAGAAGGTTACTAAGGGAATTGTCTGACAGATTTTTAATCATGCTGTAATGGATTTTATCCGGGCCTATTGCAGTATTCCCCGAGCGAGAGATTGCTGTAAATAGTTCTATTCTGCTGAATGGCACATTATATTCCTCATTAGATAGGGAGTGGAAGTTTAGATATTGTTTTTCACTTTGGACTTTATAAGCCTGAAAATCTGTTGTATACATAATATTGCTGGATGAAGACGAAAATGTTTCACCCAACAAATCAGCAATACCTTTTATATCACTGATTATTGTGCCATTATTTTCCAGCATGGACAGAGAGTGAGAAGCATATTTCCCATTAATTTTATGGATTTTATCCCAGACTGCTTTTGAGCTGGTGGAAGATGTTATGCTAGAAACATACTTCCTCCAGGAATCCCTTTGGCTTTGCCTCCTTATTTTTCTGGCATTTGCCTTTGCTTTTTTAAAAGCTATCAAATTCTCAGCAGTGGGGTATCTTCTGAAAATCCCCCATGCTTTCTTTTGTTTTTTAAATGCTGCCTCACAATTCTGATCCCACCATGGTTTCGGATGTTTTGGATATCTGGTTGATGTTATCCCCATTGTTTTTTCGGCTGCCTCAATAATACTAGAAGTGACAAATTCAACTGCATCATTGATATCAGCAGCATTGACCATTTCCTCAGTGATGTTAGCCAGAGAGGAAAATGCAGGCCAATCTGCCGTTTCAAATTTCCAGCGTGGTGGACGGGCTGTTTCACAGCTTTCTCTGCCTCGATATTTTAAAAATATTGGGAAGTGGTCACTAGAGAGTGGATTAGATCCAACCTCCCATGTAAACGCTGAAAACAGATTCGGGGTTGCTAATGATAGGTCAATGGCAGTGAATGTTCTTGTTGGGGCATGGAAGTATGTCACTTCTCCAGTATTAAATAAATACAGTTGGTGATTGCCTATAAACCTCTCAATGGCCCTGCCTCGACGGTTTATGTCAAGACTGCCCCACATTGGATTGTGGCCATTGAAATCACCGAGTAAAAGGAATGGAGTCGGCAGTTGTTCAACCAAGGCATCCAATTCATCTTCATCGACTCTGACATCTGGTGGCAAGTATATGGAACAAACTGTGACAGTTACTCCAATAGATATTCTGACTGCCACAGCTTGCAGCTCTGTTGTTATTTGTACCGGTAAGGACGGTATGCAGTTTGAAACCAGTATAGCCACACCTCCACTGGCGCGGTTGTGGCTATCATCATCCTTGCGGTAGAGTCCAAACCCTTTTAAAGATATTTTTTCTCCAGGTTTTAAATGTGTTTCCTGGAGTGCCACGCAGAGAGATGTGGTAGGTGATGTCAAGTGTTTAACGTCAGAGAAGTTGTTGCGGAAACCACGACAGTTCCACTGAATTATTTTATAATCCATTATGTGTTTGATACAGCATTCTTTGCAAAGGTGTCCCTCTTCAATTTAACTGATGATTTTCCTTTTAAAGGCGATGTTGTTTGGGTCACCTCCAGTTTATTCTCTTCGTCAGAGATATCAGAGAACTCACTCATCGACTGAGCCTCCGATTTTTTGGATTTGGAGAGTGCTGCTTTCACTCTCTGTTTGTTTAGTGGGTTCTTACTCGCTTTTTTGGAACCCACATTCCTAGTTGTTATCCCAGTTTTTGGTAGAGGTGTTTTTGCTTTTGTACTTTCCTGTTCTGGTGTTTTCATAGATGAGAGTATTAAACATTTCGCATGGCGTGTAAAAGATTCACTTGGGGATACAGAAATCTCTGTTTGAACCCCACATGTGTTAGTAGATTTCACCACGGCAGCAAATGTCTTTTGTTGCATAGGTGCACTTGGAGTGACCATACGACGAGCCTCTGGATATGAGATGTTTTTCATAGTTTTTACCCGTTGGATCTCTTTTTCTCTTTGCCATGCGGTACACTTTCGTGAGTAGGAAGGATGGGCATCTTTGCAGTTCACACAGTGTGGCGTACTTTTACATTCAGTACTGTTGTGACCTTCAGTTCCACACTGTGCGCACAAGTTTTTGCCTCGACAAGAGGTCTGGGAATGTCCAAATCGCTGGCATTTAAAGCAACGCAGCGGATTTGGAATATACGGACGAACTGCGCAGCGCAGATATCCTGCTGTAACGAAAGATGGCAGTGTCGGGTTGTTGAATGTTATAATTAAATGTTTAGTGGGTATCAACTTGCCGTCTCGACGGATCGAAATGCGTCGGACAGAAGTGACACCTTGGTCCGAGAGGCCGATCTGAATGTCTGATTCGTCTTCAGACATCAAGTCAAACTCAGATATCACACCACGTGATGAGTTCAAACTTCCGTGTGGTGTGACCGATATTCCCATGTCTCCAAGAGTTGTAATTGACAAAAGCTTTGTTGTTTGTTGAGGAGAGGCTGTTTCTACAAGTAAGTCCCCTGACCTCAATTTTTGAATTTTTTTCAAATGCCCAATGGTTGATTCAAACAGCTTTTGAATCAAAAAGGGGGAACACTTAGCAAGGGGTTTTTCTCCAGTTGCATGCACTATTAAGTAAGCAGGTTGGCTGGAGGTCTTTTCTTTTGTCTGTGCTTGTTTTTGGTTTTTGGTATCCATATTTAAGAATTTATATTCAGCTCCTAGTGACCCCACCCACCATAAGGCCCAACAGGGGGATGCCGTCACATGGGAGACTCCCATAGACCGTCGCACCAGGGTTTCCCAGGAGCTATACCCTCACAATGCAGTCGAGAAGAGCACACCTTGTCTGACGTGTCTGCCCGGTCTGCATCAATCGGTTGACTCCAAGCCGAGGTCAACAATGACTCAACGACCAGCCGATTGACTCAAACGGAGCCTGATTTGAGCCTCCCGTTTATCCGAAGCAGGGGCCAAAGCAGTGTGTTGGGGACGGTATGTTGCCCCTCAACTACCAGGATCCCCCTTTCCGGCATACGGGTCACCACGCACAGCAAACACGTGGGTGGGCGTTCAGATCCCAGGGATGGTAAAGAAGAGTTACTAAACCATCTCTGGGAGGTCTCCTCACCACGGACAAGAACCCACATCGAGGGGATCTCCTGATCTTAATTTCTGTATTTTTTTCAACTGTCCAATGGTCAATTCAAACATAAAATTGAATGTAATTGTCATAACCCATGTACGTATATAGGGGAAACCGGGCATGTGTTAGTAGTAAGAGTCAAAGAACACGAAGCGACCATTTGACTCAAGTACAATAATTCTCCGTGGTTTAACCACACTAATAATAATGATTGTAACATTAATCGAAACAATATAAAAATTTTGAATATTGAAAAAGACATGTATAAAAGGAAATTTAAGGAACATATAGAAATAAAAAAAGAAAAAAATAATAATTTAATCAATCATTTGAAAGGTATGGAAATTAATTACCGCTGGTACAATTTAATAGATGGCACTAAAATAAATTCATATTACTTATTAAGTCATCACATGATTACTGTTGTAAAAGTGTCGAATGAAGTATACTGAAACTAATAATGTTGTAAATTTGTGGTGTAACCCATGCTTTGGGAATATCTATACATTTGTTCGTCAGCTTATTTAATTATTGGTTTTTTAGTGAGTTTATTATACATTTGTGGTGGGAACAATTTTTTAACTTGTGAGTATAAGTGTTGTTTACAATTTTACTTATATTAGCCATATCAATGAGTTGTGAACTTTGAACTCTAACCTCGTCTCCCAGTCAACGAGGACATCACCCGATCAACCAACGAACTGCTTCCAAGAAACCTGAGACTGCTGTCTCCTACCCTCAAGCCCTAACATTGTCACGCGCCAAGATTTATTTGTATAGACTTAAGATTATATTACTATCTAGCGCGGCTAAGTTGCTACACATTATATTGAATTATAAACTTTGTATTAATTGTTTATAGAGAGAGAGAGACAGAGAAAAGAAAAAAATCACATTTGTAACCTTACCTCTCTTCATTGCCACACCCTCTTTCCAATAGGAATTTTTACGTAATTTCTATACATACTAGACCTAGACCAACCCCGATAGTTCTTAAAATCACACTATTTAAGTATGATTTTAAAAAAAGCGTAGAGTGAATGTAAGATCTGGAATTCCATCAGACTCAAAATTGTAATCATTTTCCCTATTGTAAACATCCTCAATAAAAAAATTCCTAGCCGAGAAAATATGTGTGTCCCTGGCCGTATAACTGTCAACTATCCATTGTTCTTAAGCTGTATACAGATCATCTTGCAACTGAAGTTTATAGTTAACGTCAATTCGTCATATACTTTTGGTCCCGGAAACACCTATGGGTGCGTTCTTTAATAGCGGTCGTTTTGCGTCGCCGCTACTACTAAAGTGCGCTGCAGTTTGTAGGCATTTAAAGGCGACTAATAAGAAAAACAAAATGGCAGCGTCTATATCTATCAATGATATCGTGATGGTGAAAGCTATGACGTTAAAGTACACGTTTTTGCACATATTTGAAGCAGATTTTTCCTCTTCCTCCTACGAAGAATCAGAAGAGTCACAGAGACAAACATATGTTCCTCGGATAAAAAATTACATAACCGAGATTGTTCCGTTATACAGGTAGGATAAGGACCATATAGAAAAAATTCCACTGGAAGACTAGCTATTATTATTAATTTTTTTTTTCCAGCTCTAGTGACTTCAAATCTCACTTTAGGCTCAGTAGGGCTTCATTTGAAGCACTCAGTAATTTACTGATGCCAAAAATTACAAATCATGAGGTTAACAGGGGCAGGGAGACCATCTTTGACAGCATGTGATAAGGTGCTGATGAACTTATGGTTTTTGGGCAACTGTGAGGCATATAGCTAAATATTAACAACAACAACCAGTAATCCTAAAGTTTATGTCGATCAACATTAACTGCAAAAAAACTGTGCAATTTTTCAATTTAAGTTTGTATCTAATCCAGTCATCTTCAAGAGAGTTGACTTATCAAAAATGTTATCTCAAAAATAGCAAAAAATATCTATTTTTTAATATGACTAATTGCATTGTAGGCATTTGCTATCTGTTAAACTACTGTATAGTAAAATTTTATATAATATTGAATGAATCAGTCATTTATTGACAGATGTAAATTACAGGATTACTCTCTAATCTCTTTATAGTAATTTCCGTGTAGTAATAAGATACAGTCAAACCTGTTTTTATGCGCTCCTTTTATGTGCGATTTTTATTTGTGCGATTTTTTTAATGCGAATTTTTAATTTGTGCGGTATAGTTGGCGACTAGTCTCGTGCGATTCGTCATGTCTTACGTTAACTTATTATAGCTAAATAAACTTATTATAGCATAAATGCACTTATTATAGTAATATTATTGCATGAATATGCGAAAAATGAAATAATTTACTTTTTAAGTCAACAAAACACCACCTGGACAAAAATATGTAAAACAGACGATAGACCAGACGATGCAGTCAAGTGCTGACGTCTGTTGTCAATAAATTCTATTTCGTACGGTTTTGAGTTATTTTCTATGTGAGACTTTTTTTATGCGGTCCCTGTTGACCGCATAAAATAATTATTTTTTTAATTGTGTCGCGGAAACTATTATTTTCAGCCATTCGTGAAGTTTCGTGAGATTTTTTTTAATGCGTTTTTTTTAATGCGGTCCCTATCCCCCGCATAAAAACAGGTTTGACTGTATTTAATATATTGTAGGTCTGTTAGTGACAGGTTTGGCGTATCCAAATCAACATTATTTTGTGTTGTGCAAACATGCACTGCTCTCTCAGAACTTCCACCACAGTTTATAAAATGGCCTTCAGGAGAGCAAGTGCAAAAAATTGCACAAAGTTTCCACAACAAGAGTGGTTTTCCAGGTGTAGTAGGAGCTATTGATGGCACCCACAATGAAATTTCAGCTCCGCAGATACACGCAGTTGCATATGTAAACCGCCATGGCTACCATTCTATTATCTTGCAAGGTATGTGATGTTACTTTTGATACAAAGTGATCTAGTCCTTGAATAGAAAATTGTCACATTAACAAATTTGTTCTCTTATGAATTATGTAGTTCTATACAGTAATATAGACAATCGCTTTCTATGAATTTTCTTAATTTAATCTGAAGTTCAACAATACAGATCTTTACTCTAATAATGTTTTTTAACTCTCTTGTTTTCAGCTGTGTGTGACAATTCTATGGTTTTCATCTCTTGCCATGCTGGTGAATGTTGCCGTGTCCATGATGCCGAGGTTTATGCTCACTCTACATTATCTGGAAAAATAGCCAAAAAGGCTGAAACAATGTTTCCATATGATTCCGATATTGTTGATGGTGCTTATCCAATAAATAAGCAACTAATGAACCCCTATCCTGACAATGGGCACTTGACAGCTACCCAAGTCCAGTACAATAGCAAATTATCATCAGCCAGAAGTGTTATTAAACGGTCATTTGCTCACCTAAAAGGAAGATGGAGAAGACTGCATTATTTAGACATGTCAAAAATAAAGTTGATACCATCTGTTGTAATAATTGTTGTGTGTTACATAATATTTGTATTACAAGAGAAGACATCCTACAAGAAGAAAATACCGAACTGGAAAAAGTACATTAATTTTTTTTACCCTAAGTTTTGGTATTATGTACTGTACATATATAACAAGCGTAACATTTTTTGTTTTCCAGGATCCAGGCAATCATAACCTCAAAGTATATCACAGATCATGTGTCATTGAGCAAAAGCAAGGTAAAAATGCAAAGCGTGACAGAATTGCTCAAAACTTATAAACAAAGATATTTAGTAGTAAGCAAAATATTCCACTAATGAGCTATTTATTAATTATGTACTGTACCTTAAGAGGAAAGGAGTAAATAATTGATTATATTCTGGTGTTAAATAAAGTGGAGTTATGAGCTATTTATTTATGATTAATTAAAACATTTCGCATATAGTTTCTGATTTCTATAAACTACTTTTATTTATCATTTTATTTTTTTACATTTTCTATTTTTTCTATAAATTGTTTAAATTCGTCCATCCTTTGCAGACGTTCCTCATGCCGCCGCTGTTTTGCAGTCTCACGTAAGACATCTGTCGATAATTTTCTTTCTGGACGTTGGACTGGAGATGGTGAGGGAGATGCAGAAACTTCAGGCAGTGGAGATGCAGAAATGTCTGATTCTGGATTTCCACTACCTGATGAGTAGCTTTCACTGCTAAGAGTGAAAGGAGATGCCACATCAGGACGTTCCCCGAGCCACTCATCCATGTTATAATTATAACACCACCACATCCTCCTGAAAAAAGACCACAATATATTTAGTATTGAAAAATATAAGTGAAATTTCAATAAAAAAAAAAGTCACGTGTTGTTGCCAGATGTATTATTATGTATTTTTACTTTTTTATATGTTCTCCACAGTCCATCCCACTTTTTTCTGCATCCTTCCGCAGACACTTCTACTCCCGTTTCTGACATTTCTGCAGCAATTCTGTAGAAGCAATGTATTGGCATTACAATGAATGGTTACCATTAGCATAGGGCTGTTTATGTATTATATCAGACAGGGCAGACCTTACAAAGTGCTTAAATGTTTATCAGTGATTTACATGTGTAGGTAAGGTTGATATAAACTTTTATTAAACACTTCTCAAATGTTTTTGAAAAAATATCTGAAATGACTTATGTTTAAGATATAAAGCAAAAGTTCCCAATTTGTTTACAACATTACTGATTCAAGTTAAAGGTTTATATCAAGCCTTATTGAAATCACTGATGAACAGCTCATAAAGGTTCCTTGCTAGTAACAAAATAAGATAGAAGGAAAGAGGTATCAAATACACACCTGTTCCATAATATAAACTTTCTTGTTGGCCCATTTTTGAACATTTCGTTCGTGTCTTTTCGTACTTCAATTAACCTTAAAATGTCCTTATGAGGCCATTTTGCACCACTTGAATCTTCCTGGGAAGTGAGAATCGAAATCCCACTGTCCTGGTCTTGAACTGACATTCCTGTAACATTTAAATTAAATTCACTACTAAATTTATACTGCTTCTAGTTGAAAAATTGAAGTATTCTAGGCAATAAATTCATCAGCATGTTCAAATTTCCAGCATGGTGGACAAGCTGTTTCACAGCTTTCTCTGCCTCAATATTTTAGAAATATTGGAAAGTGGTCACTGGAGAGTGGATTAGATCCTAACTCCCGTGTAAAAACTGAAAACAGGTTTAGACTAGCTAATGATAAATCAATGGCAGTGAATGTTCTTGTTAAGGCATAGAAGTACGTCACTTCTCCAGTATTAAATAAATACAGTTGGTGATCTCCTATAAATCTCTCAATGGCCCTGCCACGACGATTGATATCGGGACTGCCCCACATTGGATTGTGTTCCTTCTACTCGGTGATTTCAATGGCCAAAGTCAACAGTTGTTCAACCAAGTCATCCAATTCGTCCTCACTTACTCTGACATCTGGTGGCAAGTATATGGAACAAACTGTGACAGTTACGCCAATTGAAATTCTGACTGCCACAGCTTGCAGCTCTGTTGTTATTTGCACCGGCAAGAACGAGATGCGGCCCGAAACCAGTATAGCCACATCTCCACTGGCACGGTTGTGGCTATCATCATCCTTGCGATAGAGATCAAATCCTTTTAAAAAAATCTTTCTTCCAGGTTTTAGATGTGTTTCCTGGAGAGATGATGTCAGATGTTTAACGTCAGAAAAGTTGTTGCGGAAACGACAGTTCCATTGGATTATTTTATAATCCATGTGTTTGAGGCAGCATTCTTTGCAAGGGTATCCCTCTTTAATTAAACAGGGGGTCTCTCTTTTGGAGGTGATATTGGTTTTGTAACCTTCGTATTAGGCTCTTCGTCAGATATGTCAGAAAACTCATTCATATATTGAGCTTCTGATTTCTTTGAAACTTTAGAGAGGGCTGCTTTCACTCTTTGTTTGTTAAGTGAATTCTTACTGGCTTTTTTAGAACCCACATTTCTAATTGTTACCCCTGATTTACTTACAGAGGTTTTACTCTTTGTGTTCTCCTTTTCTTCTGATTGTGTAGATGGGATCAATAAGAATCTTGCATGGCGGGTAAGAGATTTGCTTGGGTATACAGAAATATCTGTTTGAACCCCACATGTCTTAGTAGATTTCAACACGGCAGCAAATGTCTTTTGTTGTGAAGGTGCACTTGGAGTGACCATGCGACAAGCCTCTGGATATAATATGTTTTTCACAGTTTTTACCCGTTAAATTTCTTTTTCTCTTTGCCATGCAGGGCATTTCCAAGAGAAACAGGATGGGCATCTTTGCAGTTCACACAGTGTGGCGTACTTTTACATTCAGTACTGTTGTGACCGTCAGTTCCACACTGTGCACATAAGCTTTTACCTCGGCAAGAGGTCTGGGAATGTTAAAATCGCTGGCATTTAAAGCAACGCAGCAAATTTGGAATATACTAACAAACTGCGCAGCGCAGATATCCTGCTGTAACGAAAGATGGCAATGCCGGATTGTTGAATGTGAGAATTAAATGTTTTGTGGGTATCAACTTGCTGTCTCGACAAATCAAAATGCGTTGGACAAAAGTGACACCTTAATCCAAGAGGCCTGTCTGAATGTCTGATTAATCTTCAGACATCAAGTCAAACTAAGATATCACACCACGTGATGAGTTCAAACTTCCGTGTGGTGTGACCGATATTCTCATCTCTCCAAGAGTCTTCATTGTCAGAAGCTTTGTTGTTTGTTGAGGAGAGGCTGTTTCTACTAGTAGATCCCCTGATCTCAATTTTTTATTTTTTTTTAAATGCCCGATGGTTGATTCAAAAAGTTTTTGAATCAAAAAAAGAGAACACTTAGCGAGGGGGTTTTCTCCAGTTGCATGCACTATTACGTAAGCAGGTTAACTGGAGATATTACTTTGGTTGTTTCTTTTGTCTGTGCTTGTTTTGAGTTTTTAGAATCCATATTTAAGTATTTATATTCGGCTCCTAGTAACCCCACACACCATGAAGCCTAACAAGGGGATGCTGTCACATGGGAGATTCCCATAGACTGTCACACCAGGGTTTCCCAGAAGCTATACCCTCACAATGCAGTCAAAAAGAGCACATCTTGTCTGACGTGTCCGCCCGGTCTGCATTGATTGGTTGACTCCAGGCCGAGATCAAGAATGATTCAGCGACCAGCCGATTGACTCAAACAGAGCCTGAATTGAGCCTCCCGTTTATCCGAAGCAGACGTCAAAGTAGTGTGTTGGGGACGTTATGTTGCCCCTCAACTACCAGAATCCCCTTTTCCGGCATACGGGCCACCACGTGGTTAAGCGTTCAGATCCCAGGGATGGTAAAGAGGAGTTACTAAACCATCTCTGGGACGTCCCCTCACCACAAACAAAAACCCACATTAAGGGGCCAAACACGAGAAAAATTTCTTAATACTAATCAGTTTGGCTTCACTCCCCAAAAAAATATGGTTAACCCTTCTTGAGCAAAAATTTTATTTTAAAACCATGTGCTACAAAATACCAAGATCGATGAAAGTGTCAGTTTTCAAAATATAATTATAAAATTTGAAGAAATTACATCTGAATATTAATATTGTAATGCTTTTTAGTAAAACTGAAAAACACATTTTTATTGATGTATGATGTAAGCAAAACTAATTTTGAAATTAAATAATTTTCCTTCGAAACGTATAATTTCAAACTGTAAATATTGTAATATATTTTTTAGATCTATGTTTCAAATGGATTTTGCTGGACATAATTGACATTCATACGATTTTTCTAGTGTGGATCTGAAGGTGTCTTAATTACGCTTCCCCTGTGTAAACTTCTGTTTACACTCGTCACAACAGTGAAGGTTTTCTCCTGTATGGATTCTTTCATGAATTTGCAAATTATGTTAGGTGTAAAGTTCTTCTTACAGTGTTTACATGAAAATTTCTTTTGGTTCCTTTTCTCTTCTTCAGTATTTGTGTTTTCAAGGCTAATTTCCTTTTGAATCCAAAGTGGCAAAATCAAAATCAACAACACCAAAACAAAGTCCTTGACTGAATCCATCCTTCATTTCTAATAATTTTTTGTCTATGGCTCTAATTGCATTGTCTAAATCAATTCCATTCAAATCCAATATGCTAAATTCACCCATTTTAAATGAATCCTGCTTGTTAAATTAATCTGTTGGTATAAATGGTGTAGCTCCAAACATATCATTCTGACTACCTTGTTTATCATTTAATGTATATAAATTATTGATATTATTTTCAGTCAAAAACATTTGTCCATTATTATGTCTGTTGTTCTTTGACTTTTGAGAAACAGTTTAGCCATTTTGAGGATTAAAATCAAAGTAACCAGCAGACGAAGTCTGATATAAAGATGAAAGTGCCAACAGATCCTGAGATGGTGATAATGATTTTTATGTACTGATAGATCCTTCATGTAGTCAAGAAAGAACTAAAAGAGGTGGTTGAATTAAGGTACAAGATCATAATCAAAATGTGCAAAATAAGATAATATGCATAGTAATCTTGTTAGATATATTGTTTGCATTTGATACCAGTTAACCTAATTTGATTCTCCATGAATTTTAAAATGCAAAAGTATCAAAATGTCCCTATAATCTTCTAGTCAGTTACTTCAAAGAAAGGAAGGTGGTGGTAGCTTATAATTCAGCAATCATTACTAAATTGGTGTCTTTGGGCGTCCATCAAAAGTCTGCTTCCAGGCCAGCCCTATGAAATGTAGGTCTTTAGGATAAAGCTTCCCCTGTATAGTAAGTTTTGGCTTTCTAATTAGGAGAAGCCAAAGCTTACTACCCAGGGGGTTGTAACAAGAACTGATAAAAATATATATAATCTAAAAAAAACTAAATTGATTTTGGCAAACTTAAAAAATGAACAAAAGAATGCAAACTAGCATTTAATTTGATAAAAACTAAATTACTCTTTGTAACTAGGAAACTAAAAATTAAGAGACCAATTCAAATGCTAAACAGCAAAAATTTAGAATATATTAATTCAATTAAATATTCAGGTGTCAACTTGCGCAATAAGTTAAGCTTGTGTCCTCACGTCAAAATACAATTGGGAAAAGCTGAAACGCTCCTTTACTCCCAATGTACTAATTAACTGATTAATAAACTAACAAACTTATTACTCTTTTTATCATTTTAATATCTCATATTAGTAGTAATAGTTGACATTAATAAAAACCTCTGGAATGGCTGGTTGGTTGGTTGGTAATAGTTTTTTGGCACAAAGGCAACAAAGGCCAAGCTACGCCACAACACATGGTATAAATAAATACATAAATAAATAACAATAATAAATAGAATAAAATAAAACAAAATAAAACAACAGAAAAATACAAAAAACATAGAACCGATAACAAAAATAAATAACAATTGAAATGTATATGGTAACAAGGTGTAAATATAAAATAAACAAACAAACAACTAAATCTGTTTATAAATATTTGTAACTTTTAGAAAGTTCAGTAATTTATCAACATTTGGCCTCTGGCCCAAAATCTCTTTAAAACATGCATTTCCAAAATGCTGCCAACAAATCCTTTCAGAGGCAGTGCAATTTGCTCAGTATGTGCTAAACGCTTACAGTATAATTGCAATACTGACACACAAGCTGATCATCACCCATCAGAAGGTGTTGATGAGTCAGTCGAGTGTGTCCGATTCTCGAACGAGTAAGAATGACCTCGCATCTCCTGTCATACTGTTTGTTGTGTGTCCAATTTTCTATTATAGGTTTGATCTCGTAACGTTTATTGTGAACTTGTTCGTTCCACACATTTTGCCATCTCTCTGCTAGTTGTTTTTTAACAACTAACTTAGGGTCACCTCCTTCAATAAACATTGTATGCTAAGAAGGACTTGCTGACTTTGCAGCTGTGTCAGCTTCTTCATTTCCTCTTATACCAACATGGCCTGAGACCCAACAATATTTTATGAAGAAATTTCTCGCAAAAAGATGGCAAATCAGCTTACAAATTTTAATCACTATGGAGTGAAAACTAGGTTAATACGAAATCGAAGCCTGGAGTGCACTAACTGAGTCAGTGTAAATCACGCAGAAACGATGACCTTTTCTAATTACATATTTTAAAACTAGATAAATAGCCTGCAACTCTGCAGTAAAGATAAAAAAATTCGATGCAATTTGTTCAGCCACAATCTCATCCTGGCAGACAAAGGCTAAGCCAACGTAATAAACCGATTTCGATCCATCAGTATAAATAGAAATTAAATTCCTGTCGTGATGTTGAATTTCTGCAAAGTGCTGCCTATAAATGTAGTCCGAGGTGAATTCTTTAAAAAACTGCTTTGAGCTAAAGTCAACGTTAATCACAGGAGTTGACCAAGGTGATATATTATCGACCTCAGCCTGTGAAATGTTGCTTGTGTCCAAATCAATCGTGCTGCTTACATTCTCCATTCAAATATCAACACAACTTAAGCGAGCTGTAAATAATCTTTTCAGCTGAGTATCTGATACTCTACAATAAACTGAAGGTTGAGCCAGAAATTTCTGTTTAATGTAATAGAGACAAAGACAACTGCTCTCTCCTGAGAGATAGTGGAAGCTCATAAGCATCTACGTGCAAACTTTGAACAGGAGAAGTTCGAAATGCACCAGTGCACAAACGCAATGCTTGATGATAGATTGGATCCAGCATCCGAAGAGTAAATTCACGCGTAGAGCCATAAACAACGCATCCATAGTCCAGCTTAGAGCAAACGAGGGCTCTTAAAATCCTGAGCATAGAACATTTGTCTGCTCCCCAGGATGAGCAGCATAATACCTTTAAAAGGTTCAAAGATTTTAAACATCTACTCTTCAAATTGCGCAAGTGTGGCAAGAACGTCAATTTATGGTAAAACACGACACCCAAAAATTTTGCTTCGTTGACCATTGGGATTTTAACCCCATTTAGGTGAATTTCAGGGTCCAGGTGCAAACCACGCCTTCGGCAAAAGTGAATGCACGAGGTCTTCTCTGCATTAAAGTGAAACCATTGATCTTGAACCAATTGTCTATGCGATTTAGAAGAGGTTTGCAGTTGTCTTTCAATAAAACTCATGTTAGTAGACTGACAGAGAGATCTGAAAGTCATCCACATACAAGGAGTGTTTCACACTGAGAAGGAAGACACTTAGCTATGCTATTAATTTTGATTAGAAACAGAGTCACACTCAGAATACAACCTTGAGGAACACCCTCTTCTTGTGTGAAAGGCCTAGACAAAGTGTTGCCCATCCTAACTTGGAATCTTCGATTCTGCAAGAAGTTTTTTATAAAAATTGGCAGATTATCCCGCAGTCCAAATTCATGAAGATCACAGAGTATTCCATATCGCCAGCAGCGATCATAAGCCTTCTCTATATCGAAAAACACAGACACTAAGTGCTGTCGTCTAATAAACGCTTCGCGTATAGATGTTTCAAGGTTTACTAAATTGTCTGTGGTACTTCTGTTCCTACGGAATCCACTCTGATGTGGTGAAAAGTAGTTCTTTTCCTCTAGGAGGAACATCAGGCGTCTGTTTACCATTCTCTCGAAAAGTTTGCAGAGACAACTAGTCAGAGAAATTGGTCTATAATTGGAGGGATTCTTGCAGTCTTTACCTGGCTTGGGAATGGGAATGATAATAGATAGCCTCCAAGAGTCAGGAAAAGTATGTTCTGCCCATATTCTGTTAAACAGATTCAGAAGGTTACTGAGGGAATTGTCCAACAGATTTTTAATCATGCTGTAGTGGATTTTATCCGGGCCTACAGCAGTATTCTCCGAGCGAAAGATTGCTGTAAATAGTTCTATTCTGCTGAATGGCACATTATATTCTTTATTAGATGAAGAGCTGAAGTTTAGATATTGCCTTTCAGTTTGGACTTTATAAGCCTGACAATTTGTTGTATACATAATATTGCTGGATGAAGACAAAAATGTTTAACCCAACAAATCAGCAATACCTTTTATGTCACTGATTATTGTGCCATTATTTTCCAGCATGGACAGAGAGTGAGAAGCATATTTTCCATTGATTTTATAAATTTTATCCCAGACTGCTTTTGAGCTGGTAGATGTTATGCTAGAAACATACTTCCTCCAAGAATCCCTTTGGCTTTGCCTTCTTATTTTTCTGGCATTAGCCTTTGCTTTCTTAAAAGCAACCAAATTGTTAGCAGTGGGGAATCTTCTGAAAATCCCCCATGCTTTCTTTTGCTTTTTAAATGCTGCCTCGCAATTCTGATCCCACCATGGTTTCGGATGTTTTGGATATCTGGTTGACGTTTTCCTTACTTATTTACTTAGTTCTAGTTTTTTGGCACAAGAGCCATACAGGCTATGCTGCGCCATGATAAATGGTAAAATTAAACAAAGCTAAATATATATATCACAAGGCGTCAATACAACACAAAAACACAAACAAACGGAACAACACAACTATGAATATATGATAAATAAATAAATAAATTAGTTAACTTAAATCTCTCTATTAATATTTATAACTTTCAAAAAGTTAAGTATCTTATCAAGATTTGGCCTCTAGCCCAAAATCTCTCTCAAAGTTGCATTTCCAAAATGCTGTCTGCGACTCTGGTCAAAAGCAACACAGTTGCAAAGTATATGTTTAACACTTAAAGTACACATGCAATACTGGCATATTGGCTGGTCATCACCCTTCAAAAGGTATTGATGAGTAAGCCGAGTATGTCCAATTCTCAGACGAGTAAGAATGACTTCAGATCTCCTATCATACTGTTTCTTGTGTGTCCAATTTTCTATTATAGGTTTGATCTCGTAAAGTTTATTGTGGACTTGTTCGTTCCACACATTTTGCCATCTCTCTGCTAGTCGTTTTTTAACAACCAGCTTCAAGTCACCTCCTTCAATAAACATTGTATGCTGAGAAGGACTTGCTGACTTTGCAGCTGCATCAGCTTCTTCATTCCCTTTTATACCTACATGGCCTGGGACCCAACAAAATTTTACAAAAATATTACTCGCAATAAGATGGCAAAACAGTTTGCGAATTTTAATCACTATAGAGTAAGAACTAGGTTCATGTGAGATCAAAGCCTGAAGTGCACTAACTGAGTCAGTGTAAATAACACAGCGACGATGACCTTTACAAATTATATATTTTAAGGCTAGGTAAATAGCCTGCAACTCTGCAGTAAAGATGGAAGAATTCGATGCAATTTGTTCTGCCACGAACTCATCCTGGCAGACAAAGGCTGAGCCAACGTAATCAACCGATTTCGATCCATCAGTATAAATAGGAATTAAATTCCTGTCGTGGTGTTGAATTTCTGCAAAGTGCTGCCTATAGATGTAGTCCGGGGTGGATTCCTTAGAAAACTGCTTTAAGCTAATGTCAACATTTATCACAGGAGTTGACCAAAGTGATATATTATTGACCTCAGCCTGTGAAATGTTGCTTGTGTCCAGGTCAATCGTGCTGCTTACATTCTCCATTCTAATGTCAAATGTAGGGACACAACTTGGGCGAGCTGTAAATAATCTTTTCAGCTGAGTATCTGATACTCTACAATAAACTGAAGGTTTAGCCAGAGATTTCTGTTTAATGTAATAGAACAAAGACAACTGCTCTCTCCTGAGAGATAGTGGAGGCTCATAAGCATCCACATACAAACTTTGAACAGAAGTTCGAGATGCACCAGTGCACAAACGCAATGCTTGATGGTGGATTGGATCCAGCATCCGAAGAGTAGATTCTCGCGCAGAGCCATACACAATACATCCATAATCAAGCTTAGAGCGAACAAGGGCTCTATATATTCTGAGCATTGAACATTTGTCTGCTCCCCAGAATGAGCAACATAATACCTTTAAAAGGTTCAGAGATTTTAAACATCTACTCTTCAAATTGCACAAGTGTAGTAGGAACGTCAATTTATGGTCAAACACGACACCCAAAAATTTTGCTTCATTGACCATTGGAATTTTAACCCCATTTAGGTGAATTTCAGGGTCCAGGTGCGAACCACGCCTTCGGCAAAAGTGAATGCACAAGGTCTTCTCTGCATTAAAAGTAAAACCATTGGTCTTGGAACAATTGTCTATGCGATTTAGGGAGGTTTGCAGTTGTCTTTCAATAAAACTCATGTTAGTAGACTGACAGGAGATCTGAAAGTCATCCACATACAAGGAGTGTTTCACACTGAAAGGAAGACACTTAGCTATGCTATTAATTTTGATTAGGAACAGAGTCGCACTCAGAATAGAACCTTGAGGAACACCCTCTTCTTGTGTGAAAGGCCTACACAAAGTGTTGCCCATCCTAACTTGGAATCTTCGATTCTGCAAAAAGTTTTTTATAAAAATTGGCAGATTACCCCGCAGTCCGAATTTACGCAGATCCTGAAGTATCCCGTATCACCAACAGCAATCATAGGCCCTCTCTATATCAAAAAACACAGACACTAAGTGCTGTCGTCTAATAAACGCTTCGCGTATAGATGTTTCAAGGTTTACTAAATTGTCTGTGGTATTTCTGTTCCGACAAAGTCCACTCTGATGTGGTGAAAAGTAGTTCTTTTTCTCTAGGAGAAACATCATGCGTATGTTTACCATTCTCTCGATAAGTTTGCACAGACAACTAGTCAGAGAAATTGGTCTATAATTAGAGGGATTCTTGCAGTCTTTACCTGGCTTGGGAATGGGAATGATAATAGATAGCCTCCAAGAGTCAGGAAAAGTATGTTCTGCCCATATTCTGTTAAACAGATTCAGAAGATTACTGAGGGAATTGTCTGACAGATTTTTAATCATGCTGTAGTGGATTTTATCTGGGCCTACAGCAGTATTCCCTGAGCAAGAGATTGCTGTACATAGTTCTATTTCTGGTGAATGGCACATAATATTTCTCATTAGATGAAGAGTGAAAGTTTAGATATTGCTTTTCAGTTTGGACTTTATAAGCCTGAAAATTTGTTGTATACATAATATTGCTGGATAAAGATGAAAATGTTTCACCCAACAAATCAGCAATACCTCGTATATCACTGATTATTGTGCCATTATTTTCCAACATGAACAGAGAGTGAGAGAAATATTTCCCATTAATTTTATGCATTTTATCCCAGACTGCTTCTGAGCTGGTAGAAGATGTTATGCTAGATACATTCTTTTTCCAAAAATCCCTTTGGCTTTGCCTCCTGATTCTTCTGGCATTTGCCTTTGCTTTTTTAAAAGCAACCAAATTGTTAGCAGTGGGGAATCTTCTGAAAATCCCCCCTGCTTTCTTTTGCTTTTTAAATGCTGCCTCGCAATTCTGATCCCAACATGGTTTCAAACGTTTTGGATATCTGGTTGACGTTTTTCCCATTGTTTTTTCAACTGCCTAAATAATACTGGAAGTGACAACTTCTACTGCATCATTGATGTCAGCAGTATTGACCATTTCCTCAGTGATGTTAGCCAAAGACGAAAATGCAGGCCAATCTGCCATTTAAAATTTCCAGTGTGGTGGACGGGCTGTTTCACAGCTTTCTCTGCCTCGATATTTTAAAAATATTGAAAAGTGGTCACTAGAAAGTGGATTAGATCAAACCTCCAATGTAAACGCTGAAAACAGATTCAAGGTTGCTAATGATAGATCAATGGCAGTGAATGTACATGTTGAGGCGTGGAATTATGTCACTTCTCCAGTATTAAATAGTTGGTGATTACCTATGAATCTTTCAATGGCTCTGCCTCGACAATTGATATCATGACTGCTCCACATTGGATTGTGGCCATTGAAATCACCGAGTAGAAGGAACAAAGTCGGCAGTTGTTCAACCAAGTCATCCAATTCGTCCTCATTGACTATGACATCTGGTGGCAAGTATATGGAACAAACTGTGACAGTAACGCCCATAGATATTCTGACTGCCACAGCTTGCAGCTCTGTTGTTATTTGTACCAGTAAAGATGGGATGCAGTTTGAAACCAGTACAGCCACACCTCCACTGGCGCGAGTGTGGCTGTCATCATCTTTACGGTAAAGATTGAATCCTTTAATAGAAATTCTTTCTCCAGGTTTTAAATGTGTTTCCTGGAGTGCCACGCAGAGAGATGAGGCAGATGATGTCAAGTGTTTAACGTCAGAGTTGTTATTGCAGAAACCACGACGGTTCCATTAAATTATTTTGTAATCCATTATGTGTTTGTTGAGGCAGCACTTTTTGTGAAGGTATCCGTCTTTAACTTCACAGATGATTTTCCTTTTGAAGGTGACATTGGTTGTGTCATCTCCGTATTATTCTCTTCATCAGAGATATCAGGAAACTCACTCATAGATTGAGCCTCTGATTTATTAGATTTAGAGAGAGCTGCTTTCACTCTGTTTAATGGGTTCTTACTAGCCTGTTTTGAACCCAGGTTTCTTGTTGTTACCCCTGTTTTAGGTAGGGGTGTTTTTGGTTTTGTATTCTCCTTTTCTGGTCTTTCTTTCGATGGGATCAGTAAACATTTTGCATGGCGAGTGAGAGATTCTTTTAAGGAAACAGAAATGTCTGTCTGAACTCCACATGTCTTTGTGGATTTCAGAGCAGCAGCAAATGTTTTTTGTTTCAGTGGTGCACTTAAAGTGACCATGCGACGTGCCTCTGAGTAGAGTAAGTTGTTGACTGTTTTTACACGTATTTCTTTTTCTCTCTGCCATGCAGGGCATTTCCAGGAGTAAGCAGCATGGGCAACTTTGCAGTTCACTCAGCATGAGGTACTTTTACATTCAGTACTGTTGTGACCTTCCACACTGTGCACATAAGCTTTTGCCTCGGCAGGAGGTCTGGGAATGTCCAAATCGCTGGCATTTGAAACAACGCAGCGGATTTGGAACGTATGGTCGAACTGAGCATCGAAGATATCCTGCAGTAACGAATGATGGCAATGTTGGCTTTCCGAAAGTGAGAATCAGATGTTTAGTCGATATCAGCTTGCCATCACAACGGATGAAAATGCGTCGAACGGCAGTGACACCTTGATCTGCAAGACCGATCTGGATGTCTGCTTCATCGTCAGACATCAGATCGACCTCAGATATCACACCACGTGATGAGTTCAAACTTGTGTGTGGTGTGATGGTGACTGTTATGTCTCCTAGAGATGTCATTTTTAACAGCTTTGCTGACTGTTGAGAGGAGGCTGCTTCTATCAGTAGGTCCCCTGACCTCAATTTTTTGTATTTTCTTTAAATGTCCAATAGTTGATTGAAACAACTTTTGAATTAGGAAAGGGGAACACTTAGACATGGGTTTTTCAGTTGTACTATGTACTATGAGATAAGTTGGTTGGTTGGAGGAACTGACCTCCTTTGGTCGTGATGCATCAGTGCTTGTAGTTTTTAGTTTTATTGAATCCATGTTTAATAATAACTATTCAGCTCCTAGTGACCCCACCCACCATGGGGTCCAACAAGGGGATGCCGTCACATGGGAGACTCCCATAGACCGTCACACCAGGGTTTCCCAGGAACAATACCCTCACAATGCAGTCGAGAAGAGCACACCTTGTCTGACGTGTCCGCCCGGTCTGCATCGATCGGTTGACTCCAAGCCGAGGTCAACAATGACTCAACGACCAGCTGATTGACTCAAACGGAGCCTGATTTGAGCCTCCCGTTTATCCGAAGCAGGGGCCAAAGCAGTGTGTTGGAGACGTTATGTTGCCCCTCAACTACCAGGATCCCCCTTTCCGGCATACGGGACACCACGCACGGCAAACACGTGGGTGGGCATTCAGATCCCAGGGATGGTAAAGAAGGGTTACCAAACCATCTCTGGGAGGTCCCCTCACCACGGACAAGAACCCACATCGAGGGGTCCACTCGCTTGGACAAAACAATCCCGTCCCCTTGGGACTATTAACATAAACACACCATCTTGACAAGTGAAAGGTCAACGACCTGTTACCGGAAAGGGGAGATACAACTTCCTCTACCTCCACGGTGGTTCACAAATTTATGAGGAAAGAAATGTCACAACACCTCATTGATGACGTCTAAGAACTTCAAATTCATTTGCTTATATGGTAAAAAAAGTAGTTCTTGTGGTTTTCAAGATGGCTACAGAAACTTTCTCACACAGTCAGAGTAAAAGTCGTAATTATGGACTTTTAATATTCCTCTTGCCCAGCTTCATTTTCTTTTTCATGTATCTTTCTTTCTCAATGAATAAACAAATGGCATTAATGACAGAATATCAGAAGCAACAATTTTGTTTGTCAGGATGATGTTTTCTCTCGTTTGCAAATGATTGGTTGGTTAAAATTCTCAATGGCTTTTTGCTTTCGGTAGCGTGGTTCAATTTTGCTAGGCGAATAAAAATCGCCTTTCACTGTTCTCATTCGCTTTAGCTATTCGCACAGTGTGAACCATGCTTTACCGAGAAACCACGATATTTCTGCTGGGAGAAGTTGAATAATATCAACTACCTGAGGTTAATCGTTCCAGCTCCCAGACAGAAATATACAATAATTTGGTAAAGAAAGAAGGTAGAAAAAAATTTGCTAATCCAAAACGAGCACAGTTTGTATTAGTTTCAATTAGCAAGAAACCACAATATTTCTGCTGGAAGAAGTTGATTAATATCAACTACCTGAGGTTAGTCTTTCCAGCTCCCAGACAGAAATATACAATAATTTGGTAAAGAAAGAAGGTAGAAAAAAATTTGCTAATCCAAAACGAGCACAGTTTGTATTAGTTTCAATTAGCAAGAAACCACAATATTTCTGCTGGAAGAAGTTGATTAATATCAACTACCTGAGGTTAGTCTTTCCAGCTCGCAGACAGAAATATACAATAATTTGGTAAAGAAAGAAGGTAGAAAAAAATTTGCTAATCCAAAACGAGCACAGTTTGTATTAGTTTCAATTAGCAAGAAACCACAATATTTCTGCTGGGAGAAGTTGAGTAATATCTACTACCTGAGGTTAGTCTTTCCAGCTCCCAGACAGAAATATACAATAATTTGGTAAAGAAAGAAGGTAGAAAAAAATTTGCTAATCCAAAACGAGCACAGTTTGTATTAGTTTCAATTAGCAAGAAACCACAATATTTCTGCTGGGAGAAGTTGAGTAATATCTACTACCTGGGGTTAGTCTTTCCAGCTCCCAGACAGAAATATACAATAATTTGGTAAAGAAAGAAGGTAGAAAAAAATTTGCTAATCCAAAACGAGCACAGTTTGTATTAGTTTCAATTAGCAAGAAACCACAATATTTCTGCTGGAAGAAGTTGAGTAATATCTACTACCTGAGGTTAGTCTTTCCAGCTCCCAGACAGAAATATACAATAATTTGGTAAAGAAAGAAGGTAGAAAAAAATTTGCTAATCCAAAACGAGCACAGTTTGTATTAGTTTCAATTAGCAAGAAACCACAATATTTCTGCTGGGAGAAGTTGAGTAATATCTACTACCTGAGGTTAGTCTTTCCAGCTCCCAGACAGAAATATAATTTAGTAAAGAGAGATGGCAGAGGATAATTTGCTAATCTGCAAATTTACCAGTCTATTCTTTGGATGTACACATTGATCAAAGAAATACATCATAATTTCACTCCCTTGCTCTAAATCTAGTATAAGTCCGCATTAGTTATTATTTACATTACAGGAATTGTTATATACAGGGTTCCTACTCAAATTCTTGTTTTGAATTCCCTGACTTTCCCTGATTTTCCCTGACCAACTTTGTCCAAATTCCCTGACCCTCACATTTCTTACAGTGTGGAATATCGACATAATGAAACAGCATTTTATTTACCGTGAACATTGATTGAGTATATCTATCCCTCTTTTTTGCACAGTTGATATGTTTCAAAGACTGCCACATTAAAAAAATACAGTACATACCAGTTAATACTATTTAGTACATACCGGTACATCTTGTAGAAAAATGTTTGATAGAATCCAAAACTTCAATGTAATGAAAAAATAAGCAACAAATGAAACATGAGCTTTTTATTTTATCATTACTTATCATTATTATTTGTATGTAAATCTAGTAAATACAAGATAGCATAAAATCAACAAACGGTATTTGATATACAGTACAAATAGTACTGTACTGTGCTTAAAATGAACTCTGACTTAGAAACACGTAATTTTAAAACCAATCTTTCAACAAAAAGAGTAACTTTTTTTTAAACAGCAACATAATTTTAACAAAAAGTTAAATTTAAAAATTTTCAAATAAAGCATTTTTTCCCTCAAAAAAATTGATCATGTAAAAAAAGAATTAGTTTTCTTTTGTCAACCACATTATATACAATCTATTTTTACACAATTTTGAAATAAAGAGGGATAGGTGTAAGTTTACAGTATAGCTTCTCTAACAAATGTATCTAATTTATTGTAAAATCTTTTTATTTTTACAAAATGGACAATCAAAATACAGAGAAACTTCTTAGTATTAATTCTCTGTTTTTCAAAATACAGATAATTAGAAAATAAAAAATTAATTACAATTCACAAAATAGAAGAACTATTAATGTAGTTTTAGCTTTTTCTCCTCAAGTGTATTTATTTTCATTTCAATCTCTTTTTCTTCCTTTTCATGATCTTTTCTTAACATTTTCTTGTGTTGTTTTAAATCCTTAAGTTGTTGTGTAAGTTTTCTTTTTTCTTCAGCCCTCAATGCCTGCTGCTTCTGAATATCTTTTTTCTGTTGCAGAGATGCAATATATCGCTGTCTAGATCCTCTGACTGTTAACAACATTTTCTGGTCTATATTTATTTGATCAATACCACCGGCAAAATGGATCCCATCATAAACTAAGCGTTGAGCAACTAAACTTTCTTCCTTAAGATTTTCACTCAACAGTGATTTGTTAACTGAAAAACCACTCTCAACACTTGCATTCCCATGTGAGAAAGAAAGAGAAATTTTGATAATAGACCATAGATCTTGCAGTTGCCTATCATCCTTCATAATTTCACAATAAAATGTGTCCAGACCATCATCATCACTCCTTTCAGATATGAAGTCCTCAAACTTTGTAGAATAGGGTTTTATGGATACTTTATTGCAGAGTATATTATACTGTTCTTTTGCTTTGACAGCACATCTTTCATCAATCCTGTTTGTATCATGTAGAATCTCCAGTAAAGCATTGAAATACAATTTTCCAACATTTGATTGCATTTTAATAATTTCTGGATCTAAGCTGCTCAAAGCCTTCACACATTTGTACTTGACAGGTCCCTTCTCAATAATCTTTTGTGTCATCACTTTCAGCACTTTTTGACAATCTCTTAGAAAACACAGAATATCTTTATCGCTTACTTTCAATTCTTTTAAAACCTTTTTTGCTCCAAAACCAATATCCAAATTCTTAAGATGTACCAAGTTTTCATTAGCATTTAAATCTATTTTTAGAAACTGCTTGTCGGTGACCCTGTCATTTTTCACAAACTTTCTCATCAGATTCATTAATAATTGAACAACTGCTTTATAAAGATAAGGTGCAAGAGGTTTGTTGCTCTGAAATCGGGTGAGAAAGCTCTCACTTTGTGTACATATTGACCGAAAAAATAAAAGTTTAACTTTAATAAAGGGGTCATTGAGTGCCTGTCTCAAGAATGTAGCCACCTTGCTGTCTTTCAACTTTGTACTGTTGTTTATGTATGTCTTCACAGATTCAATAACTTCTGCTGCACGTTCTAAGCACTCTCCATTCTCCAACCACCTTGTTGAACCAAACTTTTTGGGAAACAATCTGCTTCCACTTATAGCAATGTATTCAGCACGCCGAGTGGGTGAGTCTTTTAGCAAATAGTACAAATTCCGTAGCAGTGGTAACAAATTCCAATCTACTACTTTAAAACCAGCTTTTACAGCACCATGGACTACATGTAAACCACATGTTCCCATTCTCACAAATGATTTACCAACATTCTGTGTCTCCATGTGATCTTCTAATTTATTCAGAAAACTTATGTTTACATTTGGTCCGTCCATACAGATATGAAGAATTTTTGCTAAGATCAAGATGAGTGTCTGAAAGGCCATTGAGAAATGCAGAGAGAAGATCATCTGCTGTACTATGATCCAGAAAGACACTATTTAAATATCTGGTCATAACCTTATCTTTACTCTCATCCCAGTATTTTATCACAAGATCCATTTGAGTTCTTTGAGCAACTTTGTTTAGTGATTCGTCAAAGGAGATAGTAATATTATCACAACTTGTAACAGCATCAATCAATTTTTCTCTGAAATAATGGGCTAGGCCATAATTTATTATATAGGAAGCTTTATCTGGACCCAATTGAAATTGTGTGGCTATAGCACTGTCAGGAAACATTTTTTTGAAAATGTTTTTAATATCAGAGCATGAATTGAGTGACATCTTTTTCTTTACAACTGCCAATGCCCAAGTTATCTCTGCTTTTATTACATCATCTTTTATCACAAAAGGTGTCAATGTGCTGCTAAGAAATGTTGATTTGGTGAGAGACTGTTCATTAATGATCTTAGATCTATCTTCCACAACAGAAGCCGTTTCACACACATTTTGTTGACTATTAGAAGAGTTTGAATTTGTCGGGGTTAAAAACCTTACCAGCGAAGTTTGTTCCGACTTCAATCTTTTTATTTCAACATGACTAGAACTATTTGCATGGGATATTAATGCACGCTTTCCCATATTACTTAACGAGAAAACTTTACAACAAATGCAGCAAAATGCTTTTGTATCATCATCTTTTACAGTTCCTAACCAGGAATTGAATTCTGGATGAATAGCTGGATCTAGCCATTGGAGATTAAACCTCGTTTGTTTCCGTGCCATTATAATTTAAGAATGTAGAAAAACACAAACCTCGAACAATATTATTAAAAGACAGATGAACCAGATCAGATAGCAATGTGTAAGACTTGTTTTGTCACAATACTAAGTACAACATTCAAACGACATCCAATCCGCATCTGCATATATATTAATTAAAAGTAGTGTTGCCAACCAACTCAAAATTCAAATTTACAGCTAGACATTTTTTAATAAAAATACTCAAATCATACTGTTTCCATTAAAACTGTTTGGTTATTTTAGCTAGATTGTTCATAAATCCACTAAATTAGCTGAATTGGCAACTCATTAAAAGAAAAAAAAATGTTCCGTTGCCGCCATTTTGATTTCGGTTTCGATGTAAAGCCAGAGTTTTAATAATTATTTTTAATAATTTTTATTTATTATTTATTTAATTTTGCATAAAATTTTCTTAATAATTCAAACAAAACTTATTTATTTTAACCCTTAATTACAATTCTTATAATTATTGCAAATCATATCACAAACCATCTTTCTAACTTTTATAGCAAATTTTAATTAAACGAACTAATGTTATAGAATTTAAATAAAATAAAATAAATACAGAAATAAACATCAAACGAAATTACAATTATACATTAATAAAATATAGAAGTTCAGCGCATAGAATCGTAACTATAAAATCTCGTTCTTTTGCAACATAACTATAAAAATAGTTTTGGTGTTGTTTCGCACTAAGATACTAAAAAATTAAAATACATTTGATTAATTTTTTAAAAATTTACCAGCTTTTTAAATTTATAATTAATTATAAGCAAGTTAACATTGGTTAAACTATTGGATTATCTAGTTCACTGTTTCTCAACCACCGGTCTGTGGAGATTCTTGATCGGTCCACAGAGAATTTTTACCGCTCTGCGTTAAAAATTTTCTTATATGAAAAAAATAGTGATAATTTAATAAATAAAAATTTTATAATGTATAAATGATAATAATAATTTTACAATTTACTTCTGTAGTAATTCTTTAATATATACAGTAGAGCGTCGGTAAGTGGAATGGCCGGAAAGTGGAACAATTTTCAGTCGGACTGTGTCGTGCTGAATCGAATGTTTTTGATACTAAATTTACTTCTAAGGTATAATTTTCATGTTTTTTATATTCTTTAATATATTTATTTTGTTTGTACAAAATGCAGAAATAATTTTTAACGATACGATAGCCTTGATGATTATTATAAAAATTTTCGTTAGGCTTAAAATCGACAAAAATTCAACACGAAGCAACACGCAACGGAGAAAAATTCAACAGGAAGCGATACGCAACGAAGAAAAATTTGAACATCGGACAGGTTAATGTATTTTTTCGTACAAAGTCGAAAACTGGAACAAATCATTAACTGGAAGGACCCCAGTCCCCAAATGGTTCCACTTATCGACGCTCTACTGTAGTAAAGTTTTTTGTTAAAACACTACCGGTCCGCAAAATTTTTTTCACAAATTTTATCGGTCTGCGGGCCAAAAAAGGTTGAGAAACGCTGTTGGTCAGCCATATTCAGCAAACAAAATCAACGAGGCAGCTAAGGGGACAAATTCCCTGACTTTTTGACAATTTTCGATAAATTCCCTGACTTTTTGACAATTTTTGACAAATTCCCTGACATTCCACGACTTTTTCCAAAACTAATGAAAATCCCTGACTTTCCCTGATTTTTCCTGACTTTCCAGGTGCGTAGGAACCCTGTATATATATAATTTTTATGCTACACTATAAGAATATCTAGTGTGTAGTGTAAAGGACAGTTCAACAGTAGTATGATAGAATAGAGACTAACAAAGTTGTTATTTCATTTCTTATATGTCTCCTGTTTCTCCATTATTATGCCTCTGTTCTGTAGTTCTGCTCTGATAATATAAATTCACACCTTAAAAATTATTTCAGTAAATATTTTAATAAACAGTTAATAAATATAATGGCCAGGACAATAATAAAATATAAAAATATTTATAACTAGAAGAAACAATAAATGGGTTCATATCTTGTCCTTAACCCTTTCCCGGCCAGGGTACCGATCTATCGTTACCCTATTCGTTTAGCAAAACGGCCAGGGTACCGATTGATCGTTACCCTGTTAACAATCGATTTTTATAAAATTTATCGACAATAGATGTCAGCACTTGACGGCATCGTCTTGTTTATCGTTCATTCTACATATTTTTGTCCAGGTGGAGTTTTGTCGACTTAAAAAATTTTAATTATCGGTTATTTTTTCTTAATTTTTCATTTTCTGATAATTTTTTATTTTATTTTTAGCATATTCATGCAATAATATTACTATAATAAGTTGATTTATGCTATAATAAGTTTATTCAGCTATAATATGTTAATATATCGTAAATATTTAAGTTATGACCTTCAGTTCTGATATTTTATATATTTTTTTTAATTTTTAATTTTTAATTTTTTTTTAAATCTAAAATATTAGCAAATGTTACATCTATTGCTATTGGTAATCATATGTTTATTACAAAAATATATAGTCTTGTTTGATATGAAATGAATAAAATATATTAGTTAATTATATTAAATGAAAGCAGAATAAAGTTCAGATTTGAAACAAATGTTTGATATAATGTGCGATAATTTTACAACGAATAAACGTACGTGCATAAATGTAATATCAAATTGTACAGAACAATATTCTACGTCATTCTGGCTCAGTGACAATAAGAATAAAGTAACCAGACAATGTTAATTTTGACAAAAAGTAACAAATTTTCAAGTTTGAATGTCAATTATCATATATTATTTTTTTTTTCTCATAAATTTTTCAAACAAACTTTATTGAAAAATGTCGTATTTAAAACTAACTATATTGATAAATATATGTGATTTTTTTCATATGAATCAAATAATAATTTAATTTTTGGTGAATTTTTAAAATAATATTGCCTGATTTACCTATTTTGACCTTGGCCGTTTTACAAAATAAGGGGGCGTGGCAAACGGCAGGGAAAGGGTTAATACTAATCCAAACTCTGGCTGTAATTAATCAGTCTATTACTATGATATAGTTATTAATAATTAGAAACTAAGTAATTTGGTAGTAGAGGTAAACATTAGTTGCCATCTTTTATTTAAATTAATAACTCTTATAATTTTACTAAAGTATTATAAATTATTAATTTAGATTTCATAAAATTATTATAATATATTATTCTTAATTAATGCAATAATATAATTATTATACTTTAACAATATTAATGCTGATGCTATTAATGCTGTTAATCATTTTTTTATTTGATATTCAAAAGCAATTAAATACTTTATTGGAGAAAATAAATTGTTATATGGAAATTAATGTAAATACTATTTCTAGTAAATATAACTATTTATTCCATATCTGTAAAGAAAAATTTAATGATGATATTAGTTGAGTCATAATCATTTAAATGAAGAATTTACAGGATGGGCCCATAACGGTTGTAATTTAAACTGTCAATTGAAAAAAAATTATTCCAATTATATTATATAATTTTTCAGGTTATGATTAGCATTTAATTAATAAAAACATATCACTGAAATTATTTTCAAAAAATTCATACTGTTCCTATAAATTCTGAAAAATTTAAATCATTTACTTTAGATTATTTTAAATTTATTGATAGTTATCAATTTTTAAATTCCTCTATATCTCCTTTAACAGAAAATTTTTAAAATGGTAATTATAATTACCCTATTTTTTATCAATTTTTTCACCATAACAAATATAAAGAATTATTAAAAAGAAAAGAAGTTTTCCATATTCATATTTTAGAAACAAATATATATTAAATAAAAGACATCTTTACCAAAAAAATATTTTAACAACAGATTATCAAGAGAAAATATTACAGATGATGACTACAATTATGGAAAGTTAGTTACAAATCTCATTGACAAAGGTCAAAGAAAGATTATAAATTGTAACTATGTCATTCATGAGATGATGAGATATAAAACCGAAGTTTGTTAAGAGAATCTTATACCGGCAGCATCATGCCAGTTGACAGTGACATTTCTGAACGTTTTCCTTTCTAGTCTTATTAGTAAAAAATATTTATTTTCTGTTCAATGTCTATGGAAATCCACAAAAACAAAAAAAGAGGAAAAGGGGTACACGGGTAAAAAAAGGTTGAAAACCTCTGATCTAAAAGAAAGTTTAATATTACTAGTAGTATGTGCCACTTTGAAGTATACTTTTAATAGTAATTTTTACTTATTGTAAAGTTTTAATTTTAATATTATTTTTTTGATGTAAATTACATTGCAGTTTAAAAAATATTTTATTTTCGGGTCATATATTACAGAAAAAATATGATTGGTCATTTTTGATATGAAAAAGGATTTAAGGGATGTTAGAATTTATTTTTAAAGCTGAGATAAAAAAAGCTGTAATCATGGAGATGGATGGTTTTGTGCTTACTTATGGCAATTATAAACCTTATTTAAAAGAAACATTAAAGATATAGAAGAACTAAACAGGCTATCAACAGATATCTGGTATCTGAAGACAACTTTAACAAAAAACATTGAACTTCATTATGGGAGTAGGTAGGGTCACAAGGTTGAAGTCTATGAAAGATCATGATGTGAAGAAAATAAGCAAGTTAATAATACACTCAGTAATTAATTTTAAAAAGTAAGAAAGAGAAAATAAGAATAAGAAAATTAAAATTAAAAAGTAAAATATAAATGGACTATTGACTATAATGACACTATACTCTGAGAAAATACAATAAATTAGTTACAAACAGCCCAATATACAACCATTAACGAACAGGTAACTTGGGAATAGAGGTTAACTGTAAATCAAACTAACTGTGTAATACCAAACTGGTCCAAACATATTTTTGGACCGTTAAAGTTTAAAGGTTTACGATCCATAAATTAATTATGAGGAGTTTATAGTTGACGTAGAATACATATTAAGTAAAATACAAACCTATCAAAAAGAGCAATTGAGGATTAACCTTAAAAATATTATAACAAATAACAAAATTGAAAATGAAAATAAACTTAACTATGATAAAAATTCAATAATTAAATAACACAAATTAAATAGTTTCTAACTGATAATCAATTAATTATTATCCCTGCTGATAAATCAACACAAGTCATCATAATGGATAAACAAAAATGTGAAAACATTAAACTAAATTCAGTTACTTCACATCAATATATTGAAATAAATGAAGATCGTACATCACACAAACATAAAAACTTAGATTTTTAAAAATTCTTTATTTTTTCCATTATTATTATTAATACAAATGATTTTAACAATATTTTAGATTACAACTTAAGAATCCCTAAACTCAATACTAAGGTTAAAAAACACATATTGCAAGAATCATACAGATCATTAAGATATTAAATTTTACGTCTTATACAACCTCAAACAATTAAATCAATAAGTTAAATCAATGTCACAATTCTGATTATAGCATAAAAAATACAGACAAATTCATTAGAAGCCTCAAAATACTTAAAATTAATACTAACAGCAGAATGTTAAGTCTAAGCATTAAAAATATGTATCCATCTATACATTAACTAATTTAAACTGTAATAATTAGGTAAGTGAACTGGTTCAATTTGTTTTAAATAATTATTATTTTACTTGTAATAAAAAATTTTTTTAGACAATCCGAATGTATCTTTATGGGGTCACGCATAGGCCCTAAACTAGCTGAATTATGTATGATAAAAAAATACATCATATTAGAAACCTCAGAGCATAATAAAATACAATAGTTATGTAGATGACTGCTTCATAATTTATGATAATACTTTAACAAACCATCAAACCATCATTAACTGTGCCAATAATAAAATAACCAACATAGCCTTTGATATCGAACTTGAATATAACAACAATTTACCATTTTTAGACATCACAGTCCAAACGTCTCATAATAGCTTGTTTTAAAAAATATATTAAGCCATATAAAGTAAAGAAAATCATTGATTATCATTCCAGTACACCTATAAAAATATTTTTGACATGTATATCACCAAAATTAAAACACATACAAGCAATTACCTTGAACAAACTAAAGAAATAGAACACATTTATAAAATCTTTCGACTAAACAACTATCCAAATAACATACTAAAACACCAACCTTAATACAACCCAAAAAAATATAATACCAACTCAAATGGCTTATAAAAAAACTTACTTAAATCTCGATAGTATTTACAAAAATAAAAAAAAAAACTATTTAAACTACATAATATAACTCTAGCCCCAGTATTCACTAATAACTAAAGAAAATATTATTCAAAATAACATTATACAGTCGAACCTCTTTAATTAATATACATTGAAGGAAGTTCTGTATACTATAAATGTAAAAAGGTATGTAAGATGATTGCCAGCTGCTGGTGGAATGTGCAACCTGTTACAATCAAGAACTGCCGAAAAAAAGCAAACCTTGTCTTTATTCAAGAAAATGACATATCTGTGTTATCTGACAATGAGAATGTTGACCTGGTGTCAAACAGTGAGGCTGGTAACATGCTTTTGGTGTCACAAAGTGAAATCTCCAGAAATTCTCCAAAAATATTCTAGTATTACAGGCAACACCGTAGACTATGTGGCAGAAGAACATATTTCTGTTGACAAAGAGCTATATTCATTTAGAGATTGCACCGATGAGGCAATTCTGTGAGAGTTAGAACTGATGTCCAAGATGAGGAAGAGGAAGAACAAGAATCAGTTCCACGTAAACTCTCCAGTATTTTAGAAGTTATTCTTCAAATAGAAACAATTCATTCATTAATCAACAATTCATCAATTTTTACAATTATTTTGGAATATGTTTAGTTTTTTAGGAAAGATGGATCTGGATAAAAGGTTGGAGGATTATATGAGAGGAGAGTAAGATACATTAAGGTTATACAGTTCTTCAAATGTGATCTCCGAGAAGAAACCACCTTAAAAACACTTCAGTTAAGAAAATCCATCAGAAAAGATATTTGTGGAGATGTGTGGAAGATAGATTAATCTTAAAATCTGTTATCAGAAAGAAAAGTAAATCAATTAGTTTTGTATCTAAGCAGATTAAACCTCTTTAAAAAGACTTAAACAAAAAGTTAATTTTAAATTCATATAAAAATAAAATAAAAATTTGGAAAAAGAAACATTGAAATGGCAGAGAAATCTGGTTCTTAACTTATCATCAAAGGAAATACCAGGAGATTATATAAGGTTTTTGTCATATGGTGCTGGTATAAATTTTCTTTTTTCCAATAGAATAAAAACTACTATTTCAGATATTGGAGGTAAAATATTTCAATGTAACCTCAAAAAAGAAGAAAAAGATTAACTTAGAATTAAAATATGTAAAGATTTAAAGAAGCTTAATATCAAGAAAACATTTTGGATCATAAAGCAAGATATTATATAGTAAATATACTGAAATTAATCAATTTATTAAAAGACATAATTTATGCCTATTAAAAGCAGATAAGTCAAATCAAATATAGATTTACATGAATTAGAAAATAAGAAACAAGAAATTATATTAGAAGGTAACTTTGAAAAATTGTTTCTCAATATACAACGAACAATAAGCAAAAAGTTGAAAAAACTAGTGAAAGAGGGTTATATCCTGGCACATCAAAGTAAAGAAATAGTTCCAAAGGAAAACAAGATTTCTTAAATAGACTGTCAGAATTAAAACACAAACAAAATAAATGTAGACCAATTATAGACTTCAAGATTTACATTGTTATATAACCTGGAAATGTTTATTAAAAAGTTATTACAGGACATACTAAATTCAGAATATACCATTAAAAATGCTGATGATTTAATATCTAAACTACAAAAAGGTGAAATTTTGCCAAACTATAAACTAATGAGTTTGGATATAATATCTATGTACCCTTCCATTAACAAGGATATGATTGTGAAAAGTTTATGTAAGCATGGTGTGTGTGATTACTTAAAAGATTTAATTAACTTCAAATTAGATGATAATTACTTTACAGTGAAAGGAAATTTTTATCGACAAACAGATGGTATCTCTACAGGTTCCGTTATAGCAGGGGTGGCCAACAAGTCGATCGCCAAGCCAATTTTGGTCGATCGCTAGCGATGTCTTAACTTAATGTATTATATTTGTAACCGAACGCAACTGTATGCATGCAGTTATGACTCGACTCATAAGCAGTGAGTGCACTTCGTACTGAAACAGTGTATAAACATAGTATGTATTTCACACTTCTCCTTCCCCACTTAGACTATATGCCTATGACAACAAGTCGATCGCGACACATTTTTACGATAAAAAGTAGATCTTATGTGCACAAAAGTTGGCCACCCCTGCGTTATAGGACCAAAATTGGTTGAGATCTGTATGTTGGATATGGAGAGGACTTTATCGACGTTAAACAGTGTAAAGTTTTTTGCAAGGTACGTCGACGATATTTTGATCACGTATGATAGTGAGGTAAAAACACATTTGAAATTTTACAACAAGCTAACAAAATCAATTTAAATATCAAATTCACTCAAGAGTTGAATTATTTAGATATAACAATTAAAAGATTTGAAGATCACTTGGAATATTGTAAATTTGAAAAACTGTGTAATACGAGAAAAGTAATTAATTTTAAATCGTACTGTCTTTTAAATCAAAAATATAACATATATCTAATGGAAATAACAAAGATTTTTTTTCTAGAACAACAAATATAGATAAAAGAGAGAAAAAAAGGAGACACACATAAGAAATATATTCTAAATGAATATCCAAAAAGATTATTAAATGACTGGTACCACAGATTTTTATGAAATAGATTTAAAGTTAAACACTGTCAAGAAAGAATGCAGTATGTACCATTTCCATATATAAAAGGTATTTATGAAAAATATAAAAAGTTTTTAATGCCAATCTAATTAATCAAAAATTAATTAGATTGGCTCCATCCCAAAACAGGTTATCAAGTATGATGATTATAAGAAGTACCAAAACGGATTTATTAGAGGAAAAAGATGTCGTTTTATCGAATAGAATGCACGTGTAATAACCCTAGCTTTTACGTTGGTGAAACAAAATGAAGATTGAAGATTACACTGTCGGAACACCTGGCTGCTGTAAGGTTAAAATTTAGTAGTTCTCCTGTCTTCCAACACGGTAATAGTAATAATTGCCAGATCAATACTAATAAATTAAAAATTATCTTTAAGAAATAAAACAATGTAAAACGGAAGATAAAAGAACACTTTGCTATAATTATGCAGAACAACAATGTAAATCTAAATACAGGAATGTTAACAGTGAAATGCTGGAAATTTTTTGTAAACTATGTAAGTGGTTCTTCTTAATAAGTTATTGTCAGAGCATGAACTGTCTACGATTAGCCCCACCAAAAAGGCCTTCCATAGGCGAAATGCATTTGGGGAGCTTATTATTAATGTAAATAAAAAGTTCTCTCTCTGCAAATTGATTTCTTTTTTTATCTTTTTAACTGTAATCTTTTTTATTCATTATTGATATCAAGTTTTAAAAACTTTTTGAAGTTATAGAATATCCATAAGTCAGAAGTGAAAGAAAAATATAATTTTTTCATGTATTTTACATTTATGTAAGAAGAATAGAAACAATTCAAAACATGGCAACCAAATTTCTGGAATTGGAAATGAACAACTAGCTGTTCTTGACAGTTCATTCGGCATTTGTAAACCACAGCTTGCAAAAAATGAGTCAAAGCAAAATAACAAATTCTTTTAAGACAACTTAAAAGTTCAAAACAATGTAATACAATTTCCTGGCGAATAAATAATTCAGAACCAATCAGAGCATTATATAAATTGTAATGATTAATATTTAAACCAATCTTCACTTTCTTAACTATCTCATTTTTAAGTTTCAAGACCTCACCGAAACAATAACTCCAGTATAATAATACTATTTTCCCGGTCCCCAAATTATCATTGTAGTGATGTTTGACCATTTGTAGAATTTCCTGCAGCTGCTAAACAAATTATCAATACATATGTGAAACTGGGAAAAACCCTAAAAATCAGACTAAAAGAACATCCACATAGTATTAAATTTAATTACCCTAATTCTGTTGTAGTCATAAATTGCAATAGTGTAAATTGCAAGATTTCACTCAATAATCTAAGAATACTCAAGATAGAAAGAAATATTATAAAAGGAAATCATTTGAACATTTGAGAATTACTGAACGAAAATGTTATAAAATGAACTTAAAACAACGGTCTAACTATTAGTGACATGTGAAAACCACTCCTCCGTAAGTATACACAAGTGATTCCATCCTGCCCCACCGCCCCGTCTGGTGAAGTTATTCTGCCTTTCCATATAGATACAATTGCTGCAAGTGCAACCGTGAACTTGATGAATCAAACTCTGCTCACCTCTACCTTATGTAACATTAAATACTTAATAATAAGTTGTGGAATATTTAAGAGAATTGATTAATCTTGCACTAGTTAATAATTGTTTTTCAGTCTTAAAAAATTTTTATCGTCAAAAACAGAATTTCCGTGGATTCGGTAATTGGCCCAACGTAGTACGAATATGAGCAGTACTATCACAAAATTAATTTTTCTAGGTATTTCAATATAAAGTATGGGCTACTTTGAACCCAAAATTTAATTTGTTGTATTTACAAGTAATTTTTCAGATCACAAATAATTCAATAATACCTACCTTTCGTAATACTTGAATCAATCGTATAAAAAAATATGATTGGCTAGTTTTTGATATAAATTAAATTCTAAGATACGTTAGAATTTATTTTAATGTCAGGATTGGTCATGGAAGCATACGGTTTTATTATTACCTACGACAGCGACAGAAATTATTCTGTTTCTCTTTGTTTGTACAAGTCTCTGGATAGCAGTATTGCTGCAGTTAATAATTTTTCCTTCAATATCCCTGATAATTTTCCTATTGTTTGCCGCTATTTTAAAGTTAACAGAGAAATATGGAAAGGAGACGAAAAATTTGGTTTTGTAATTGTTGACAAGGGAAGAATCAACGAAGTTCATAACAAATATATTATTATTATTCCAATGAAACCATGTTTTAATTTACGTTGTTTTATATTGACACAATGGAGTGACGTTTTTCAAAACACTTAGCATATTATTCATCTCCTTTATTAGCCAGTCTGGACGTCACAGACATGTATCCATCGATAAAATGGGAGTTAATCGAGAGCCAACTTAAAAAAATAAATGTTTAGCCTCACATTATAGAATTATTGGAATTTACTTATAAGAGTAATTAATTCGAAGTAGATGGTAAATACTACACACAAGAAGATGGCATTAGTATGGGGTGGGCCATTGGACCGAAACTTCCCGAAGTAATAATGATTGATATAGATGAAAAAATACAAAATATACCAGGTATAGAATATTATAGAAGATATGTAGACGATGTTCTGATTGTATACAACAAACTGGAAGTAAAAATTTCCGAGATAGAAAAAATAATAAATAATATAAACAAAGAAATTCAATTTACAATAGAAGAGGAAGATATTTTTTATAATAGTATAAAGTATTTAGATGTTGTAATTACTAGAAAAAAGAATGAGTTAGAATTCGAACCTTTTAAAAAACCTTGTTCAATAGAGACTACAATAAGATATCACTCTAACGTACCTTTGTACATCAAAAAGAATGTCTTTTACATAAAGTATTAAAAAAATACAAAACAGAACAAGTAAAGAAATTAATAAAAATAAATACATAACTGACTTACAGAAAAAATTTAATTTAAATAGCTATCCAACTTGATTAATTAACAAATGGCAACAAAAAATCGATAGTGCTACCAAAACAAAAGACGAAAACCAAGATTCGAGCTTCCCATATATAACAAATATGTACGAACAAATAGATAACGAAATGAAGAAAAATAATATGTAACTCGCTCCAAAATATGAAAATTTAATTTCTAGATTGAAGGCTAAACAAAGTATGAAAAATCGAAACATAAACAAAGAAGACACGAAGAATATTGTGTATAAAATACCACGTACATGTAAAAATAATAGTTTTTATATAAGCAAGACAAAATGTAAACTAAAAATACGGGTTAAAGAACACATTTCCGATTTGAAATATCACCGATTAAATTCAGCATTCCACGATCATTGCGTAATGAACGACTGCAACATTGATAATACTAACGTACAGATCTTACACAAAGATAAGAATGCATATCAGAAGAAATTCAAAGAGAGTGTTGAAATTATTAAAAATAAGAACCAGAATTGTATAAATAAAAATCTGTGTCATAAATTTGTGAAAACTGGATGAAGATATTGTAAATGTATTAGGGATTGTTGAATATTGTTGTGGCACTGATTATTAATGGTTTATGTATGTATATTAAATTGATAAACGTAAAAAGTTGGGTAGTTAAGGAGAGTTCTACGTGAGATCTGTTTAAAAGTCTTAATTGTAAAAATCAGGATATATCATAAACATTTATTAATATAATAATTTTATTGTATAATGATATTGGTTTAAACTTGTTTGCCAATGTATATGCAAATTGGTTTGTGCTATTGAGATGAATGTGTGCGTGATTTGTAGAAGCCAAAAAATTTCAGTTGTAAAAACCCATATTATCAAAAAAGCGTATATTGATCTAATAATTCTACTGTATATTAATATTGGTCTAAATTTGTATATCAATGTATATGCAAATCAGCTGACAGGTTTGTGCTGTTGGATTTAATGTGCGTGTGATTCGTATAAAAAAAAGCCACAATAGTTATACTGCAAATTTAGATAGTGAATTCAGATATAAACTAAACTAAAAGAAAAACGTTGTTGCTAATATAACGTTCCTAAATTTGTTTTGTATGTTTGGACTTATAAAACATAAATTCATCCAGTCTGAAAGGTTTGTCATCAAGTCCATCAATCTGTTCACATTTCTCTCATTCGATCTATGAAAGCAGATACAGTACATTACGTTTGCTGTATGTATGTTCGTGATCTGTGATTTTGAGGTATGTTTTTAATTATGTGACATTTATGGTTATGTGAAATTTGTATAAGTACGTATAAATTTTCTTATGTTCAAATTTAATGTTCAGTTAGCTGAAGAGGAGTGAATGCCCGAAATGCGACCTGTAATTGGCGTCCTAACTAAATAAAGACACGAATAATAATGCCAAGTGTTTTGAAAAACATCACTCCATTGTGTCAATATAAAACAACAAATATATTATTCGTTCGAGGAATGTTCGGATGTTATGAACGATCTTTATGTTAGAGTGACAAATCGTGGATCAAAGCATTATAAATTTACTAAAGTTCATAAAATTGATTGATATGTATTTCAAGCATCCGAGTAACTGTATATTTGCCGGACCATTGCAATGCGAAAGACTACGCTGGTAAAAAAAATTATTTGCTGTAAAATTTATGAAAAATCATTAAAGAAAATTTTATGGTGTTATTCTGTATATCTACCATTTTTTCGTGACAAAAAGATATTACAATCATATACGGCCTACCCAAATCTATGCAAGGATGGGATTTAGTGATAATTGATGATTTGATGCATGAACTCAGTTCAAAAACTGCTTTCCTGTTTACTATGGAGTCTCACCATTATAATGTAAGCGTGATCCTGATAATGCAAAATTTGCTTCCTAAAAATAGAATTATGAGAGATATAACTTTAAATACACATTATTTGATTTTGTTTAAAAATAATCGCAATGAAATTCAAGTAAGTTGTTTAGGGCATTGCGCTTTTGCCGGTAAATGCAATTTTTTATGGATGCATATAAAAGGTGACAGAAAAGGAACTTGGTTATTTGTTATTGAATTTTCATCCTAAAACAGACAAACATAATCAGAGAAATCAAAATATTATTTGAACCATTCAATAATTAAAAATTTTTACGCAGCACTTTCCTATATTGGTCTACGTTATTCTGATATTGATGTATACGATTTATGATTCATTGCGTGCCTCCGCCTAAGTGCTTTCGGTACCCTTTGATTTCGGTTTATGGTGCAGGTGCATTGTTGGTAAGCACTCAAGAAAGTGTATATTGATATAATAATTCTACTGTATATTAATATTGGTCTAAATTTGTATGTCAATGTATATGCAAATCAGCTGACAGGTTTGTGCTGTTGGGTTGCAGTGACAGCACAAAACTATTGTTTTTGTTTACAATATACTGCGTGACCGCTCCTAAAAGCTGAGGCAGCAATTATCATAAAAGACAATTGCACATGTAACGTATTGATAGTTCTGCTTTGAGCTTAAATTATTGACAACATTTCATTTTAATGTTAGTTCATCTTGAGAAGTAGCAAGTGGCTGTGCTGTGTTTAAATCAGTAAATCAGATATATAGGCTCCTATCTGTATCAGTATAATACTTTTGCATTTATACTAGTTCAGTTTTTGAGTTTAAAAAGTACAGTAAATCAGGTAAGAGAATTATTGTTTTTTACAGCAATTGTAGTTACTTATTATCATTGAAAAGGATTATGTTGTGACAATAGGGACACGAATTAAAAAGTAGCATTTGCATGAACTGGGTATATATCAGGTGACGAATGTGTGCCTGCATTCCTATCCCACGTTATTTAGGTAATAATGGAGTATTATTATGTTCTGTGTGTGATAAAGTTGCTTAGGAAATATTTGCATTTGCCTACTTTTGTATTTGTTATTCTATGGTATATTTTTACTAAATTTGTATATGTTAAAGTGGAGTGAATACAATGACAAGTTAAGGAAAGGCATATGTCTAAACAGCTGATAACGAATAACTGTCAAATTGATGGCTATCTATTTACTACCAGATGAGCCTGGCATTGCTCGGGCAAAAAGTAACAATAGCAAAAATTAAGGTTATTAGATTATAGCTGATCTTACCCATTTTCACTGAGTGCAAGAATTAGGTCTCCTTCTTCCGAGATTAATTAAAGAATTTTTACACGGCCTGAAAATATGTTCAATTTTCTGCAAAATGCAAAAAAACTGCATTTAAAATAGTACAGTAAAGAGGAGTTCTTTAAGATAATCCTTAAAGAATTTGAGTTTCCTATTAATAAAGGAAGGCGTAGATTTTCACCCTCACATTATTTGAAAGTGTTGAGAAATGGTGAAGTCGTTGAGAGAAGTTGGTTGATTTACTCTGTTACAAATGATGCTGTTTTTTTGCTATTGTATTTTGATAATTCGTCTGCTATTAGTGACTGGATCAAAACAGGCTATTTTGACTTGGGCAATCTTGCAAGAGCCCTCACAATGCACGAAAAGTCTGTAAATCACAGAAATGATTTTAGAGCATTGAAAAAATTGGACTTTCAATTATAACAGAAAAAACTATTAACATTGAATATCAACGAATTATGGATATAGAAATTCAGCATTGGAAAGGAGCTGTAAAACAAATTATGTTAATAATTAGAGTATTGGCCTGACAACGCTTAGCTTTTCATGGAACAACTGAACATTTGTTTCAGCTTAATAACGGAAACCTGCTAAAGTTGGTAGAATTGCTTTCTGAATTGATCCAGTTATGGAAGAACATATCAGGAGAGTTCAACGTAATGGTCTGTGACCTATCTAAACAATAATATACAGATGAATTGATAAATTCGATGGGAAATATAATTTTAAGCAAAATTGTTGAAGTAACAAAAATCGCTAAATATTGTACTCCGGACGTAAGTCATATTGAACAGATCTCATTAAAAATAAGAGTTGCCGCTTTTAATTCTATTCAAAATAAATATGAAATCGAAGAATTCTTTATTAGTTGTTTGAAGCTTCTGATTCAACTGAAGAGGGTTTGACAGAACTTATTCTGACACATTTTGAGATAAAGTCAATTAGAGGACAAGGCTATGACAGCCTTGTCCTCTAATTGACTTTATGGAGCTAATGTGAAAGAAGTAAAAAAGGATGTACAAAATAGAATACTTGAAAAATATCCAAGGGTGTTTTACATGCCCTGCTAGGGTGTTTTTTCTGGTTCTACAAAGCGTTGGATAGTGCTAATAAGTATGTTTCACAATTATTAACTCTAAAACCAAAGATTAATTCAAAGCAAAAATAAGAGAAAAAAACTTAAGGGTATATTCAGTGATTGATTTTTTTTTAAATGAATCCTCGTTCTTGTCCCTCTCTAAAGGTGAATTGGATTTATTTAATACCGTATCGACACAATTTGCCATCAACATTACATCAGAAGTTATAGCTCAAACTGTAGTAACAATTTATGATAGTCGTGTGCCTACCGACTTTCTTATATCTGCGTCTGGTGAAAATTATATGAATCTATCAATACATTCAATGTATCTATATGTTCAAGCAAATGTAAAAAAAAAGGGAGCAAATACTACCTTTAGTTATATACAAAATACATATATACAGATTTAGTTTTTATATTATTTTTAATAATTTTTATCTGTATATATAAGCCGTTCATTTTGAAAGTGGGGCAAGTCCACTCTAAAAAAAAAATATAAAGATATGATGAATTTATTACCCTATGTACCACCGATTCATCGCAATACTTTGGAAATCTGCACCAACTAAACTAAGAAATATAATTATATGCATGAAACTTATTACTGAATAATTTCTCTTATTTTATCCGCTTTTTCCTATAATTATTCCTATATATTTTAAGCACCAAAAGTCACATGGTTTGCATTTTGGTGCTTTGAACGTTATGGCTTCACATAAATTCAACTGGTTAAAGTTTACCTGGGGAACCCCAACAACCGCGCTTCCGGTCGCCATTTTGTTTACTGTACTACACACGCGTACTACGTTCAAAAACTTATGCAAATTAGTTAGTGTTTAGAATTTATTGAAGAAGTAATTATTACATTGTTAAATAGTAAATGTTTCAAGATTATTTTACAATTTTCAAAAACTATGAAATAAAACAAATCTTTACTCACGTTTGACGATTTTTTACGTTTCCTTTTCGTTTTTTCCCACTTTTATTGGATTTATGATCCTTATCAATAACTTTTCTCTTTTTACTTGATATTTTTACACTTTTTTTAATTTCAACACATGAATCTACCTTTGTTTTTTTACCATCTTACTGTCATCGCTTTGTGGAGCAGCTGGAACAGACTCCGGTTTTTTCCATTTCAACTCAATTCCTGACCCGGGATAAATATAGCTCAAATGTTTTATAAAAATTTTAAAACGTTCCCCTGCAGATTTCAATTGCCATTTGTGATATTTTTTGTACGTAAAAGAATACATATAGGATTTGGACAATTCCTCCGTATAATGTATGAGAAGATGTTTCCTGTTTTTTAAATACCCTCACCGTCTTTCAATTTTCTGTGTGTTGGCTCCTGTTTTTGGATCCACAAAATTTTTCAAGTGATTTACAGTTAAATGATCTATATCCAAACTTTCTAAATCATTTATACTGTTGTATCCTCTCCACTCATCTGTAATCACTGTGCTGCCTGAATTAACAAACATTTGAAATCACCCAATTTAGAGTATGTTCATTCCTATTGTTTACTTCTCATATAAAACACATATCTTCTCTGCATACACCTCCTTCCAGCCTTATTCCTTGCTACAACAAGATTCCTGCTTCAAAAATCAAGCAATGGACTTGGGAATTAGTCAATGGCAAGAAGAATGAGATAACGGATCTACAGGCAGATTAACGCACACCTTTATCCCAAACGTAAAGGAAAGACTTAAATGGAAACACCTTGTGCCTACCTTTTCCATGACCCAGTTAATTACTGGACATGGAAATTTCAACAGCTATTTAAAAAGGTTTCATCTTAAAGACATGAACATCTGCCCCTACGACAGTACTGTAAAGTACTTAATTTTAGTATCTTAGGAAACCGACTATAATTACGGTCGGTGAAACTTCCGTTAACCTAACGGGTACTTTACGCGGATTCGAGATTAGTTTGCCAGGCCTGGGCTTTTAAGCGTGCACCGAAAAATTAGTAATAATAACGATAAATATCAAGTCAGATCAAAAGTTCAAATAAATTTAATTAGCAACTAGAATGTACTACGTACAAATATCAATAATCCAAACCAAATTTATTAACGAAAATCAACAAGTCAACCCGACAATAAACTCAGCTACTTAGCTTAACTTAATAGTAATTCCCCTTTGAATTTCGACAATTCGAATACTTAGAAACTATGAACAAAATCTCTTACTAATTAAACGTCTATCCGTCACCTCACTATACGAAGAAACTATTTCCTTAATCCTTTCGATATCGTCAAATCGTCAATCGAACTCCTCTTTAGCACCTTGGATCATCCAATTATCAATCTGGACTTCTATCAGAAAATACTTCGCTTTCAAATTAACCTCGCTCTCACAGTCGCCTCGATTTGGAAATCACCTCTCCTTCTTCGATTTATACTGTTTTATACTGTGAGGTGACGTCACACTTGAGCTGGGTTACTCCTCTTATTTACATACTTAGTTGCTAACATTAACTTTGTTCTGGCAGCTTTAAGTTTCCGACAAAGCTTATAAACCGTTTACAAAATATTTATCATAATTTTCTGGGATGTTTAAGACGGTTTATCAAGTATTTCTCTACTAGTGATTGTGGGGACTCCCCCCCATTTTTTTTCTGCGGACTGTTACTTCCGCCGGGCAGCGCAAGATGTTTCCTATGGTGCTTATTTCTCCGTGAGTTGTTTTTTCTTCATTTTTCATTACTAACAAGAGAGTGGTGGGGAACCTTCGTCCTAAATAAACATAAACCCCAAACAAAAAGATAATAAAACGGAAATAATAATAAAATAAAAAATAAGGTTCGGACTCAGTTCCTTACAGTACTTCAATCCAAGACAGTCAGCATTATCTATGGGACTGTGAATTTTTCACACAGGAGAGAGTCAGACTCATGGGGCACGTGCTCCATACCGGAAACAAATGGCCATGTCCTTACAGCAGATTCATGGAAGACCTGGACATTTATAAACATCTCATCAAATTTCTGGAAACAACAGCAGCACTTAACCTACCATGCGACCAACAATCTGCTAGAAATGATTGATCAGCTGGCTAACTTTTTCTCCCCGACAATTGTTCCAGGCTTCCAATGGTTATGCTGCCCTATTAGATGTCGCTGCATGTTCACAGTCTGTTCCTTCATTGTGTAACAGGGTAAGTAGCACAGTTATCCCTTGTGCAAACGTGCTAGTCCACTCTTGCTACCTGTGTATCCTGTACGTGTAATACACAAGCGAGATTTTGCTGTACTGTACATATCTTGTTTATTAGGCATGATTTTGTTGTATCTTTATATGTATACATTTTATGTACTGGCCGTTATCTGGCGCCCATCAATGTATTTCGGTCAATTCTTTAATGTGTGTTATGTATTGTTATGCTTTCTGTAATTGCGAGGCAGGCGCCATGTACTTTCCCCTTTCTATCCCACTCTGCCCCATTTTCATCCCCTATCCTTCATCTCCTTCACTCCCATTTCATCAACTTTTCCCTCCCAACCTCCAGGTCATACCTATGAGTGAAACCTGGAGGCACCCCCCCTTTCTTTTCAATTAAATGTAAATTAAATGTAAATGCATACACCTCCTACAACCCACCTTGTCCCCTTCAATTTTCTGCCTTTCTCATATTTTCTCTTTGCAATTACTGTTTCACCTATTTCCACAACTTTATTTAATCCGCCAATCTTAAAAGTAGATAGGTTATTATTGGGTTGTTCGGAAAGTTCGTAGCAATTTTTGATAGCCGACAGTTGAGACACCGATTGACGCAAAAATGATTAGAATTGTACAAACCAATGAATATTACGATAAATTACCCTTGAGACGCGTCCGTTACAAAAAAACCGTTAAGATTATTCAAATAGCATTTAATTTGGCTCATTGCAAAAATAGATGCGAACAACGTGCATTATCGACACTTGTTTCTTTTCTTTTTTCATAAAGGCAAAAATGCTGTACAAACAGCAAAAAAAATATGTGATGTTTATGGTAAGAGTGCTGTATCAGAATCAACTGTTCAAAAGTGGTTTGCAAAATTTAAAATGGGCAATTTCAGCCTTAAAGATGCTCCTTGCTCAGGAAGACCTCCTGTTATTGAAGAGACCCGATCAAAGCATTATTGGCTGAAAACCCTCATTACACAACTCGAGAGATTGCAGACATAGTGAAGTCATCAAACAGTACTGTATTTCAACATCTAAAGAAGCTCGGATACGTGAATCGTTATGACATTTGGATACCTCACGACTTAACGGAAAAAAACTTATTGGATCGCATCTCCATTTGTGATTCTCTTGAAAGACGAAATGAAAATGACCCTTTTCTGAAGCGTTTAGTGACAGTTGATGAAAAGTGGATCATTTATAACATCAGCCAAAAATGATCATGGGGTAAGAAAAATGAATCACCGTTAATAAAAAAGGCCGGTCTTCATCTAAAGAAGGTCATGCTCACTGTCTGGTAGGATTGAAAACGAATCCTGTACTACGAGCTGCTTCCACAGAATCAAACAATTGATTCTGATAAGTATTGTTCCCAATTGGATAAGCTGAACATGGCAATTAAAGAAAAACGTCCGGTACTGGCCAATAGAAAAAAAAAGGGCATTGTGTTTCACCAAGATAATGCCAGACCTCACACGTCTTTACGAACACAGCAAAAATTATTGGAACCAGGCTGGGATGTTTTACCCCACCCCCCTTACTCACCCGACCTTGCCCCGTCGGACTACCATTTGTTCCATTCTCTACAAAATTCCCTTCATGATAAAAACTTTCATACTTTGGAAGCTTGCAAAAACCACATGGATCAGTTTTTCACGGAAAAAACTGGAAAGTTCTACGAAGAGAGTATCATGAAGCTGCCCCATAGATGGCAACACGTCATTAAAAACAATGGCGCAAACATAATGGAATAAAAGTATATTTTTAGTTTTAAAACAATTTCTTTTATCTCTCTTAAAAATCGCTACGAACTTTCTAAACAACCCAATAACAGAAACCATCATAACAAAATGTAAAAAGTTTGCCCAATCAACTGCTGTTTTTTTTTTTTTTTTTTTTTTTTTTTTTTTTTTGAGATTCCCGAAGCTACAGCAGCACGAGTTAGCAAACAGTCTAAACACAATAAGTGCCAGATAAATGACAAAATACTCTCCCACAACGAATGTCCGCATATTCCTTTAAAGATTCCATGAAATGCTGAATAATTTGTTTTACAAACATTACAACGCGTGATAGTTTTTTTTCTGCTCTATACATTAACTTACAACATTTTCCACATTTGTTGCATACATCTTCTACGTGTTGCAAATTCAACAATATTGGAAATTTCACATCACTCGGTATTTTCTTATCTATCGCTAAATCATCGAATCCAGAGTACATTAATCGAAAGGGTTAATGTGTACACTCTAACCTAACCTAACCTATTCTAATAATTTGGTTGCTAATAATTATGGTAATTTATTAGAATAGGTTAGGTTATGTTAGAACGTGCGTTCCCATTGTTCCCTGTCTTCTGATTGCTGGAATCGGAAACGAGCCGCCATCTTAGACTACCTAGGTACACATTAACCAACGAAAGAATTGTCCAGAGGTACAATTAGTCCAAAATTCCTCCTAATTAATGTCAGCAGTGGCCATTATCTCACAAAAAAATATTCTGTGAATAAATATTATTGAGAAAATTATTAAATTTGCTTCACATTTTAACATTAAAACTAGAACGATTAGACTTTAAAATATTTTTTGCAGCAGAAAATATTGCGTTACGAATTCAATTCTTCGATAAAACTTATTTAGAGGATAAAAAATGGCACATTTAAAACGTTAATTGAACTGTCGAGCGACCCAGCGATGACAAATAAAATGTTAACGAAAACAGCAGCAAACAATTATGGCGGGAATCACGTGACAAGTGTTCTACGAACAGAACGTGGTCAACCATTCACTTTATTTACTTCTTATACTTAATTAAGTCGTCATATATTACGTATTTTAAACTAAATGAGAATTTAGAAAATGAAAAAACTTACATAAATATTGAACGACTTCTTAGATTATAAAAGAAATGGGAAATAATACTCTCACTTTCAAAAGAAGACATCCGCCTCGCTGTTACCGCCATGTTGTTAACTCTTCCCATGATTCTCTTCTAACGGTTATTTTCGTTGTTGATCAGAGCTTTAGGTCATAATTGTAATATATTAATAATAAATATTTAATTTGAACTATTCTTAAATAGAAAAGATTCATATTCAAGGCTAAATTCTAAGAAAATGTAATTTATCACGTGATGTAGAGTCACCGTACGTCATCAAACGCGTCATAAAACATAAGCATAATTTATAAATGTTTATTATCTTAAATTACAGTGTTAAATTAACAAAAATGTAAATTAAAGCCATACAAAATTTCGTAAAGTTTTATATAAATGAATTTTACAAAATATCGTATATTTATTCGCATTAAGAGAAAGAAAAGAAGGTTGATGGGAGAATTCAAATCCCCTGAAACGAAAAATGAAAAATTTTATAGGAATCAATTTATATACTTAACAAAATTATTTAGCATTAACATGTAAGTATAACGCTTTAAAAATTTATGTAAAATATTAGTTTATTTTGTCGTAAATAACCGTTATTTACAACAGAAGATACCAACATGTAGATCGCGATCTACTTAACGTTATTTGCGGAAAAAATTGTTTAAACCGAGAGTAATATTTTATTTTTTCCGGTATTTATCTATGAACAAATATTTAAACTGTAGAAGAACGAAATAAAATTTAAAATGGAAGTTATTTTAACCTAAGGTTTCAAAAGATTTTCAAATTTGTTTCGATGAACGTATTAGTGACAGCCGCCATATTTGTCTGTCGCGCGTCGTACGCGCGTCAGTGACGCAACAGGTCTCTATTTTAGTTAGAATGCAATATTTATTTCTGTAATTCTCCAAAATATTATATTTAAACGTATAAATCATCATATTTTGGCCAAAATTATAGATTACTATTAAAAAGCGTATCAAGGCAAAAAAAAATAAGAAAATTCGCCTGAAACATTAATAAATTTAACAATTTTGTACATCTTTAAGTAATTTAAAGCAATGAAAATAGCCTCAAAATCTCACAACGAGGTTCAACGTTCCATGTTTATTTGTGAAAATACATTTTCGTATACAATAATAATCTGATTTGACGTTGTAAAAAGTTTTAAAAGCGAACTTTTCGGTTCCCTCGCCCTTTCTCTCCACCATACGGGGGTGCCCATACCGCCCACTCATGTTTTGTTAATTAAAGTAATTATTTTAGTTCTTTGGAAACGGCAAATTCTTTCATTACAAATATGAAAAAATATATACGGGGTGGTCCAGAAGTCAGTTAACCGTGCGGTATTACTAAAAATTTAGAAAGGAGGCCCCTAAAATCGGATAAATAGGCGAAATTCCTTTACAACGTTGGGTGATAAACATATATAATCCCGGTGTCGCGTTTACACACACATCTCCGAGATGTGGGTGCAAAGAACGTCTTTTCTGATAGCTAACAGTAGTTCGTTGCATAAGCAGACAAAACAAATACAGTAATGGATATAAAATACATATATTGTTTAAAATACAATAAAAGTTCCAACTGATTATTTAAAAAGAAATATATATACAAGGTATATAGGTGTATAATAAGAACCAAACTTTGGGGGAAATGGTAGGCCTCATATAATTTTTAGTTAATTAATCAGTTACGATTCTGTCTTTACAAGAGTTAACCGACTTCTGGGCCACCAATATTATCGAGCTATATATAAATTTAAACCTTTTAAATTAAGTCAAAATATAAAACGTTTGCTGAAGACAACTAATTACACAGGGAACACACCAGTAATTGACTATGCCAATTACTGGTGTGTTTTTGTGTACCCGTTTTTTTCATTAAAATCTATGCTTATCACTAAAGGATCCTTCGGGAGATTGAGTAACAGTTAAACAACACAAATTAATAAGTAGACACGATTTTCCGACAGATCAAAGATCTTCAACATGCAATAACGAATGGTTAGTTTAATCTACGAATCAAGCCTTACAATATTAAACTAAACTCATCTTCTTTCAACATCAAATAGCAAAAATGAACTTACTTCAGTAATCTCCACTTCCGTTTCACAAAATATATTTCGTTGTAAATCAATGATACATTTTGCCCATATTTTGAAAATATAAATAACTTGAAGTTAAATGAAGACCCACAATTAACAGGTCTTCCTAATGGCCGCGTTTCTTTATGCAGCGCTCGAGAAGTGCTTTACAACGAGCACATTGAAACTGGTTTCTAATTGGCCAACACTGCTCGTGATGTCATTTCGCTACACTCTCGCTGCATAAAGAAACGCGGCCCTTCTGTCGCCGTTACCACTGACAAGTGAGTGTTGAGTTGAGGCTAGCCTCTAAATTCCATCATGTTATCTCGATACGTGTATAGAGGCTAGTGACTCGATGAGTTTAAAGTTACATTTATAATGCCCTCCAATCGGGTTTTCTCTCATAAACAGAAAAAAAATAATAATAAATGTAATTTTTAAATTTTAACAGTTAGATTAATTTTTTATAATTTTTATATATTTATTTAATTATTGTTTTCCAAATCTTTTATCTAGATCAGTGTTACCAGCCATTTCTGTTCGTTGATCCCTTCCAAAAATTAAATTTAATTCTATAACCCCTTTCTCTGTCGATGCAAAATAAAAATAACTTTAAAATATTCTTTTGTTTTCTTTATATTTTCCTATATTTCAAAGATTTATTAATTAAATAATTTAGCCCACTAACCTCCTAACTTACTGACACCCGATTGAATGGTCATTCCACCCTCATATAAGCTAGGTCACCCCACAATCTCACTTTCTAATAACTTATAAAAACATTTTAAAATTATCTATAGAATTATTTCATTGCCTTTTATAATAAAAGATAAATTGACTAAACATTTAAAGTCATTTAAAACATTTAAGTCATTTCAAAGTCATTTAAAACATTTAAAGTCATTTAAAACATTTAAGTCATTTCAAAGTCATTTAAAACATTTAAAATTGACTAAACATTAAAAGACACGCAGTTTGTTTAAGTAACTTTGGAACTTTTACACTGTCTGGAATGTATTCTTTTATTAAATTATGAGTGCAGGTGTTGTGGTTCTATCAACAATCTTGGAGCATAGTCGACAAAGGGTGTCAAATAGACACCTCGAATCGGACCTTTCCCGCGACCCGACATTGACCCATTCATCCACTAGATGGCGGGAATTTTGGTTTTTTGTCGAGAGTTGGCAACACAAGAAAAAAGTTGTTAAGTTCCAAAAGGCGCGGGAACATAGTGGAATGCTCTTGTAACCGAATTAATGTAAATAGTTGATTTTGTTTTGTGTGATTAAAATCTGAAGACAGATTTAGTGGACTTTTTTGCGTGATTGGACATACGACAGGGAACCTGGCGTACGAACAAGACGGTCAGGTGAGATTTACGAAAGCTAATTAATCATTACACGAGACTAGGATGGGCCTGACGCGACAACGACATGGTCTCGTTTGCGCTTGAAAACAAAGGAAAGACCGATCGGGAAACGAGGAAAGGGACGAGGGACCAATCCGCAAGGTGGATAGTACACGAGAAAAACGTATAAAAACTGGGACTTTAAGGTCAAAAAAAGAAGTTTTCGGAATGACGGACATGCCTCTTGTGGATTAAGACAATGTGTGTAGTGTCGTCGCCCTGAACATCAAAGTGGATCACCGCTCGTCTCCATCGTCCAACAGCCATTCTCGTCCGCCCGGGACTGGATAGATCTACCTGCCGAACTCTCACGTTCTGAAGATCGCCGAGATTCGGAACAATCTAACCGATGTAAGCATGTATTCGTCCAAATAAACGGTTTTCCGCATGTAAACACTTGCCATCATTTGCCTCCTTCGCAACCGCCCACATACACGGGTTCCCTTAAGCTCATCCTGACGCGGAATATTTAAGCCCAGTCTACACCAGTCCAAATCTTACACTGGTGTCAGTGACGCGGGATTAATTGTATCCCCCTTTAAAGTCGGCGAATCTTACAGTCTCGAGTTAAATAATAAATTTTAATAGGCCAGGGAGAGGTTTAGACTTGTTGTGACTAAAATAAAATGTACGAGCTACTTTTCCTCCATCAAATATAAATTGAACTGTAGTATGTTTGTTTTATATGTAGTTTAAATAGGGCCTTGTTTGAGGCCTCGTACGAATGAGGCCCGGGCTAAATAATTGTGATAAACCGTTATATTATTATAGTCTTTATTATATTATATTAAAATAACACAACATCGCTCAGCGAAAACGAGTAGAGTAACTCAAAGTTCTAATTGGTGATGTTTAATTAAAACTTTACGTGAGTCGCACGGGTCTGACAGACCCGGCGCGAACTTTAGTTAAAATTTTTTAATATTGAATATTTTCCAAAAAATCTGAAAAAATTAATATTCTTCTAACTTTCAAATCCCATTAACATGCTGTTAAATTTTTTTGAATAGCAACGCTCATTTTTGAAAAAAAAAATACTTTGGGTCTGTCAGACCCATGCGACTCATGATGGGGGTAAAAAAAAGATCATTTAATTTGTCACCGTTGCCGATAGCGAGTGTCGCAATAACTTTATCGCGTTTAAGTTGTCTCGCGGTGTTTATTAAATTCTATCATATCGTTATTTATTTGTATATTTATATTTTTGCTTTTTTTTGTTATAATATTGTTTTTAAAAGTGATATCTAATTAATTTTTATTCTTATCATATAATTTTTATTTATCACTTTTATAATTAATTTATGATTATTCCTCGTATATTAGGCGATGCAAGTTGGCTTTTTTCACTTTTACTAAGTAATCAGAAACTTGTGAAAACAGTCTATCTATAAAATACCGGGAAATATCCTGCCCCCTCGGAAATGATCCTGGTAATCGAATTTACACAATCGCTATAAATTCTTTACTTTTGTTTTAATCGCGTTATGAGCTATAAATTGCTAATTAAATGTTCGACAGTGTTCAGATGAGTAAACATTAAGGAATTAGATATAAGGAAAATAATTACAACTACGCGACAATCATATCGCATAGCTATAATTATTCTATAATCTAATAATTCAGATTAATCTGATAAAAATACTTTTAATTACAATCTGCTTTTATTATTTATTCATTTTTCATCGCGGCACAACAAAACAAACCTAAAAGTTAGCACGATCTACATAACATGTAATTATGAATGAAAACGCTGCGTTTGATCGCGTAGCGACTCTTTTGTCGCGCGATACACAAAGCGCGACAAAAAAACTCAAAACTAAATTATGATAATACAAATTGTGAAAATTATAAAATTTTCGATAATTGCATTTTGATAACATTCAGATATTGATATGGATGCCTTTTTAAAGTTTTATTATGTGAATATTTTATATTATAAAAAAAAAACAAATTACAGAATCGAGAACATGTCATAAATTGCCAGATTTTTTATGGTCCTCTCATTATTTTTTCGATTGATTTATTTCCTGCAGAGAAAACATTTATATCTAAACTATCAACAAAGAATTTTGATAAATTGAATAATATTTTGACCGATGTCAATTTTTTGTTTCAGGTGATCGAGCTAAGCCTAACACACGACTATATCAGATTAAAAATTAAAAATAAAATTCATGTGTAAAAATCTAACGAAATTATTCATTAAATCTTAAAGATGACATTCTAATGAGTAAAACAAAATAAAAAAGTTGTCAATTAGTCGATTTGAAACCCAGAAAAAAGAATTTTTTAATAGAGCTATAAAACAATTAATGTTTATTGACTCTCGCGATAGGGGGTAACGCGAGGTCTATTAAAAAAATTTTTAGCAGTAGTACTGAATTTCTACTGACTTCACACGAATGAGTGATCTTTCCTCCCCATTTGCAAACAAACCCGATGATTATCGGTGAAACGTCAGATAACTTACAGCGAGTTGAAATTTGATATGTTTATTATTTTGTTTTTTTCATCCAATTACGTAAAAATAAATACTGAAAAGAAAATTTTGTCAATACAGAAATGATTTATACTACTAGAGAGATAACAAAGCGTGGAATTTAACGGAAAAATTGTAGTTTTTCTATGCAATAGACAAAATTTATTAATTTCAAAATAAAAATGACCGGTCTCAGAGACCCATGCGACCTAATTAAGAGAACGATTCCTAGCAACTCACGCAGGGTTAAACAGATTTAGACATTTTATATTATTTAAATTTCACTGGATTAGTAAAATAATTATACAAAATTTTTAGTATTTTGCAGGAAAACTTCAATCCAGATGACGTAACAGTCATCCATGGTTCGCGGGAGAATTTGCGCGATGATCTTTTTTAAATCTAATTTGCATAATTATAGTGGTAAATTATTAATCTTTATTAAACAGATTTAGTTATTGTGTATTAATTAAATTCATCGGGTTTCATGAAAGAATTTTTAAAAACTTTTAGCATTTATTTAAAAACTTTTCGTCATGTGCTGAAATTTTTCACAGGACATCCTATATGAACCAGTTGGCGGCAGATTTTTGTAGAGTGCGGTTTGGTGTTTCTCGTTTTTTCGAAGTTTACTGCGATAAATTTTTATTACGTGGATCCATACATTTTGTGTTGTTTTTAACGGATAAAAGGTGGAAATTTTACTCTGAATATAAAACTTGTTTTTCAGAATATGCTACTTTACAGAAAGAAAAGTTGAAAATAATTTATTTTCGACAATTAGCGAGAACTGATCTTTGTTTGGATATAAATGAAGGCATGTATTATAGGTGTACTAATTTATTTGTGCATATAATTGTCTAGTCCTAATTTCGGCACAATTCTAGATGTGTGTGAGGGGGTTGGGACCTCGACAGGGCTGTAGAGCTTATTAATAGGAACAAAAAAGTCTAATAAACCATGGGTGTACGGGCAACCCTTCGCGAGTTATCACACTTTTTAAGTTACCATACTTTTTTAATGCTCTCATGCAGACGGCACCGTAGTTGCTAGTATTGCCATCTTGCGGTAAAGTCTGCAAACTGTGACGTCGGACTATTGTCATCTCCCGGAGCGTTAAACACGCGATACGAGAGCGGAGAGAGCGACGCGACTTCCGATCATCGCGCGATCGCCATTTCGGTTAATGTTACTTATGGCAGCGAACATGGCGGCCCGACTGACCTCTCGTACGGGCGCCACCACACGCCGCCATGTGCTAAACTGGTGATCGATTCACGGTAGTTCTTGAACGAAGTAAAAAAAAGAGAAGTAAAAAACGAAGTAAAAAAATTATTATGACGTCTACTAAAGGCAATTTTAACGGCAAGCGACGCGACTCCCGATCGCGATAGCGAGGCCGGAACTGATGTAGGCGCATATTTCGAGGGCTATATCTCGCGAAGGGTCGCCCGTACACCCATAGTTTATTAGACGTTTTTTGTTCTTATTAATATGCTCTACAGCCCTGTCAAGGTCCCGACCCCCTCACAAACATCTAGAATCTTGCCCTAATTTCGAAACATTTATGGTTTTTAGTGTTTATAAGCGTGTTATTTAGACATGTCTACCGATTTTGTGCTATTATGTAAAACAACGTCAAAGAAGAATACAAAGTTCAATTAGCAAGTAGTCCCTTTATTAGCAAATTAATTTGTTTGTAGATTTTTTTACATTTTAAGTGTAATTAGATGAAACTAAATGGATATGAATATAGAAAGTAGAATATAACAAAACTGGTAGATAAAACTATTATTACGTATTACTCGATCAGAAAATGTTCGAAAAAGTTATACTTGGAGAATTTTGTTTTGATAATTTTGGCCTAGTGTTTATATCGAAAATATTTTTCAGTTATATTTGTAATCACAGTTCCAAATTATGTAAAATTCATCTTGATATAATGATATATCATTCGAATAGTTATGGCGCTTAAATATTTATAGGATTAATTAAAGATTTCGAATTTTGTTTGACAAAACTGAGGAAGGTAAAAGTATCGACAGTTGTATAATGAACTGAATTTAAGTAAATTAGTTGACTTTGTATGTTTCGATGTAATTTTTTCGTAATATTACGTTATACAAACTTTTGATTTTGTAAATTGTATTATACTAAAAAATAAATTTTTTCGTTATTCTCCTACTTAATGATGTATTTGTAATGTTTCTGAAAACTAAATAATTTTTATTAAATTAAAATACAAGCTGTACAAAGTACTATGAATATTAAAAAAGACCGTTTTACTATAAATTACTACATCTTACTCTAATGTTGATTTTACAAAAAGTAGGTCAGACAAGGACCGTTAGACTAATGTCGTAGGCTGTTTACATTTTCGGGTTGTATCGGTGCTCTCGCGATAGCGTCATTTACAGAAGTCACACCTACCTTTTTTTGACGCGAGCCAATTAGGAATATTAATTTTTTTAACTAATCAGATGACGGTGGGAAAAATTTAAATTAGATTTATGTCGATAGATGGCCGTCTAAAATTTCATATTTGTTTTAATTTTCTCTCTTTTATTGTAATTTCTCGTGAACTAAAGGATATTTTAAAACAAAGTTGAAGAACCCAACTACTCGTGAAAATTCAAAAACTTTACGAAATGGTTCAGTTATTTTATAAGAATTTTTTTACGAGTATAGTCGTCCCTCACCACTGCCACTCGATCGCCTTGGACGACTATTCCCGTCCCTCACTGTTAAGAAATTAAAAATAACAAAATTCTATAAATGGCTCGAAAGCCGAGTCATTAAAATGATAGCCTACTACTCTACGGAAGTGGGATCGCATCCGGAGGTTCGAAAAGTGCAAGAATTTTTGAGATGATCTGTCCGCATATATCGGACTTCGTCCATTGTAGATCTGGCCGAACCCATAAGTGCTCACTATGGCGAGTAGATAAAACCAATAAACACTAGTAGTAGGTTGGCGTCTCGCTGACGGCTAGTTGCGTGGAGTTTTCTGGATTCTCTTTACATAAATAGTGGTCAGTTTTTCATTAAAAAATCATCCCCCGGTTGTCTGTGTATCGCTTTGCTGGAATACAAACCAAATCGAATCTTTAATGAGATTGCTAAAAATGCTCTGTTAGTGCCCACCGGGCAAAAAGAATTTTGATAAAAGTTAAACACTACAGTCGCCATCTACTATCTTGAAACCAAAACATTCTGCGGTTGCGCAGAATATTCCTTATCACCTCTTTAATTTATTTTTTTCTATCCTGTGCATAGAAAGCAGTCCCTTTTCACAATGTTTATTTCAACCGTAAATAAACGAAATAAGTTCAGATTTAATTTACTTTAAAAATTATTTCAAGTATTTTCTTAATTGTCACATTTTGTAATGAAAAGTCCTCTCACCTGTGAATTTCTTGAATTCTTTGGTTATTTTCTAGCTTGCAGGATACCACATGATTTGATTCTTGAAAAATTATATGACGTACTAAATTTTACTTTTCTGACTCGGTATATATAACAGAGGGAATGTATAGCGATCGGTCAAAAATGACTCGGGACGTTGAAACAACGAGAAATGTAAATAAAAAATTATGAGTTTTTCTGTATATATGGATGTTAGTGTGTGTACATGTGTGTGTGGACACGATGGACTAGAATAGGGGCGCCACCTGGGAGGCCTTTTATCCCTCATTTTAGGTGTTACACAAAAAATTTCGAAAAATTCTCTTTCATGACTAGGGGCGAATCTAGGTTTTTCGGGGTCTAGGGCTTATTGAAGTCTAATGGGGACTCATTTTTTGTTAGATTAGGAATCTTTAAATTGAGGCTTAATTTAAAATCGCATCTTGATATCCAAATCAAACCGAATCTATAACGGGATTGCTAAAAATGACCAGTTACGTTACATTGATTACAATAAAACAAAGAATACTATATATTATTATTATTATTATTATTATACTATTAACTATTTTTTACTACGGGATAAGTGCTCATTGTTGATGAAAAAGTATTAAAAATTTATGATAAATAAATTTTTTGGGCCCTTGACACTTGGGAGCTTAGAGCTTAAGCTCTATTAGACCTTATGTAGATCCGCCCCTGTGCATGACCGTTCGTGATGCGCGAACCGACGATCACCGTTTGGTTGTTTTGTTTATTTACCAATTGGTCGCCAAACTAAAGGTGAGCCAAGAAAAAATAACTTAAAATTAAGTAAAAATTATTAAAATTTCATAAGCAATATTGTTTTGATAATTCTGAATTTAGTTTTTTCGTTAGGCAAACAGGCTGTATTCGAAGTTGTATAATGTTTATATCAATTCTGAAGGTCTGCAAAATATCTGTATGGTAAGTAATACTAATCTCGACATTGTTTATTTATTATTTAAAAAATATTAAAATATCGAATATCAATAAATTTAAGATGTACAATATTATAAATGAATTTAACGATACGAAGCTGTATTTTAACTTCTTAGGTTACTTTCCCATTAACAAACTAACTATTACAAAGGTAAGCAATAAGTTTTTTATGTTTGTAGATATTCTATGGCATGAAATATACCGGGTTGTTAAAAATATCTTTCCCAACTGAGAAGGCTCAGGAGCGTGTTTTATTGCTCGAAATGAAACAACATTTGAAACACAGATGCTTCAGATGATGCGCTCGCCATTTATTAAATAAAATTTTTTCGTTCAGAAAGACACATAACGAAATCTGGCAAACTCCGATACCACATAGTAATTCAGTGGTTTTAAGTAATTTTTCATACGCAATGCAAAAAATTTTAATTTACCAATCACTTTAAAACTTCATATTATATATGCACGTTGCGTGAGGTCGCGGCTTAAATATAGATGAAAGAGAACACTAATCGAATTGTCCATTTTGTATGAAATGGGCTACGTCATTAGTTTCCTTATTCGGGTAAAGCCGATTTTTAGGCAACGGCACATTAGTACTAATAAACCAAATGTTCAAAAATATTATCTGATGTTTTTAACCTGTTTAAATCTACGAATTGATCAGATTTCATTAATGTACCTGCAAAATTTCGCGTTCTTTCTGATCACTTTACGTTATAATCCACTAAAACAAAATCGTAAATGCTGGCATTATTTTAATATTGAAAACGTTCTTATTTGAGACAAATATTATTTGTTCAATCAATTAAATACAAATCAGTTATAAAAACATTTTTGGAATAACTATATTGAAGATTTTTTCCATGGCGTGGCACACGACAACTGAATTTACGTATATTGAAAAAAATATCGAACAAAAGCGTCATCCGGCAGAGCTCTAGTCCCATACCAAATATATGAAATAGCAAAATTTTAGCAGTTAACAAATAAAAATTTACTATTGGAGCAACGACTAAAAACAATTTACCACGTGATGTTTTCCAGGATTCGCCACATATCTAACACGTAAATAAAGTCGAGTTTCCCGTATTATGCAACACTTGAGCAATCTGCCAAGATTTTCCTTTCAGATTGCTCAAGTGTTAAGTTCCTTATTCCATCAATTTAATCTAAACATATTTTTATTGGAAACAAATTCTCAAATTATTCATAACACATTGCTATTATAATTCTGTAATAGTAAGTTTATGATGTAAAACACAGATTTAATTTAATCAACCGCTTCATTGTTATCAGCTATCAGCTCGTTGCTCCTACAAAGTCCTTGGCTGTGAGCAATTCTTCGTCATTCCTTGCTATACTTTACTTTCTTTATCCATTATGCAATGTCTAATTTGATTCTGTTAATGAGCATGTATACAATATTTTCAAGCGAGCAGAATATAAAAAATATGTCTAAACATCTGGAATACTTTAATTCCCAAAGGCCAATTCAAGAAAATTGGATTTTTGTTAATATATGCTCATCTATAATTACGTATATAAGAAAATTACCAGTACTGTACATTTATGAATGGAATCATCTATGTGCAGCCAAAATTAATGGATGCTCTTCTTTTTTGACATGCTTTTGTACATGACGCAGTTATCGAGATTATTGTAGGAATAAGAAACAATGCGTGAAATATTGATTGCAGTACAATTAGGAAAACGATTTTAACGAAAGTGTTGTATGCATATAAATTATAATAGGCGATGATTAATAATACCAATCCAGTAGAAATTGTCCCTTGAATTAACGAAAAACCGACGTGGCATAAACTATCCTTTAACTTTTCTTCAGTTGTTGCTTGTGGTGAAGTAATGAAAGAATAGCATATGTGAGTAGGATAATTGACACAAAACCCGATGCAGAGAGTCAAGCTAATCAGAGACACGATGTCCAGATTGATTGCCCATAAAGACATGAATCCGATCGTCTGCACGGTGATGGAGATGACACAGATTGCAACAATAAAAGCGCAATGCAAATTGGGAATTAAAGAAACAAAAATGCCGAAGATTAACAAGGAAGTTATCCAGAACAGTTGAAATGTTAACTGTCTGATAACAATTCCTTGCTCGGCCATAGGTGTTATTACTGTATGGATAACAACGGAAAATGGCGCTTCTTCGGCTATTTTCGATAGATCGTTTACTATTTTGAATTCGGTTAGTCTATTCGAAACATTTTTCGCTGTGAATAAGAAACGACTGGCCACAATATCAGTGTAATTGTGATTAAAAATGATGTCATTGTTAAATTGCTTGGCTCCTATGAATTTCAAGAAGACGTTTCGAAGAGCATCCATAAAATCCTGCTTTTGAGACAGATCGTAACCCCTCAAGGAGTATTTTGATGTGGGATGATTTTGAAATTTTTTGAAATATTTTAACCAAGAAAATTCGTATTCTTTTCCTGCTATATTTTCAATAGTATGAAATTTTTGCATGAATTTATGAACTGACTGTTGAACTTGTGGATTAGAATAATCTAAAGTTTCGTTAATTACCACGTGCACCGTAAAAGGGTATTCGGTAAAATATTTATAAAAAACGTGAAATCCCTGTGTAATTTTGGAGCTTTCTGAATCAAATTTGTAAACATTCAACCCTTCCTGTAAGGACAAAACACCCCATATGCCTATTGACAATAATATAAGATACGATAAGATAGTAATAATTTGTGAAACAGGGTGAAAAATAAAAGCTGAAAATGTATCTCTGAAGAACTTCATAAAGTAGTCTTTATTTTCTTCATTGTAAGGGTCACTTTGTCCAATTGTTACTGTAAAATAAAATGATTTTCTATTGATGAATTAATTTCAGTTGTATGATATTTGATAATAATAAAGAATTCTTATGGTACAAAATATCATTGAAACTATGATGAGAAAAAACTGATAATTTTACAAAACTTTTAAGAAATTTTATAATACTAATTTATTCAACGGACTAATGGGTGGAAGCGAATGTATGTTGTAGCAGATTAACTAACGATTTTACTACAGATGAAATTTAAGATGGAACTACAGATAAAACTTTTTTTGCAATCAGAAACAAATGTAGTAAAATCTACTTAATTATCGTTAAAAAAGACAAGCAATATACATCCATATACTTTTATGAACAATAACCAATAACGTTTCTGTTTCGATATTGTCTACATGGAGCTTGTTTGATAACAGGAATTATTATTCTGGTATAGTTTCTGATTAGCAAAAAGTGTGTGTCTTTTTGAATCGGACTTACTCTCTTTGCTAATCAGAAACTACACTAGTATAATAAGTCTTATTTATAAACAAGGCAGAAGTAGGCAATATCGAAACAAAAAAGTATAACAGTAATGACAAGAAGTAAAAATATTAAAAACCTTTAATGTTGAAGCCTTGAGTATGACTTTAGCTACGAATTGTCGTTATAATCACATCTGTAATATTAAGATTTAAGAGTATGTACTCCTAAATATTCTATGCACTATATATCTTTTTCAAATATAAATATTGTAATGAAATTTAAATTTTGAATTTAAAATATAATGTAAATGAACGTCTGTTCTCATTGTTCGCTGTAACAAAAGCCTCTATAAAAGTTGATGATTACAAGATCTCACGATCTACCGCAGGATGAAAACAAATTTCTGGCAAAACACTCGAAATATGGATTCGAAGTGAGTACAAATGGTGATAATGTAACCGAATTTTCGTTCAGTTCTACTCAAATTAAACGTGTTATTGATTTAGTCTTAATTGCAAGAATTTAATAATATGGAGTGTATATATAGTTTTATATCATTTTTTGGTAGGTAGTTTGATTGTTATTTGGGATTTCCTTGCTCAATCTTTTCACATTCTAGAATGTAAAATAAGACCGGATTAGTTTAGATAGTCCATCGGTTGTTTGTTTGGATGCAAGGAACATCCGTCCGGTTGCTTTTATTCTATACACAAACAATTATATAATCATCTTAATATTAAATACGTGACATTAGAATAGTCTTTGCCTCTTATCTCACTTTTGTTATACTGATAAGTGATAGATGTACAGACTATATTGGATGCAAAAATTTTTCGGTTTCTGACATTGCTATGCTTTCGATATTTTTTAAATTACATCATTAAAACGGAATATTCATTATGAAAAGTATAAAAAATGCAGAAACGAGTTGCTTAACTTTTCCGGCAACGTTTAAAAATAAAATTAATAACGTACTGCGTTATTATTTTTTGTTATTAAAACTTTTTATATCATTAATTATTATAAAGTGAAAAAACTGAATTTTTAATATAAGGAATAGTTTTATCAAATATTGTAAATTTTAATAACGAGTAACATCGTCTTTAAGAACGATTTACTTCAGACATAATGTACGAATTCTTCTATTAACTGCCTCCACGACCTTTAATGAACGAAATTTACTACCACGAATGCCCCAAATACTTAAGTTTAAAATATCGTTTCCCAACGCACGCTAATATCCACATATACAGAAAAACACCCGAACAATTTTGCATTTCTCGAAGTTTCACTGTTTCCTGAGTCCAAAAGTATAAACATTTTGGAAGGTCGTTCATCGATTTATTGCCATACTATTCCTCTGTTATATATAACAAAACCAGAAAGTAATTAATATATATATGTATTATAAAAATAAACTGTTTTGTGTTTGTTGTCACATTTACTAAAAAATATAACTTTCAATATAAAAATAACTTCTAGTTTTTACGTTTCAGCATTTAAAAAAATAAGTAAATAAAGTTAGAATTAAACACTTAATACATAATATTAACTATTTTTATAATATCCAATCTAAAACAAAGACAGCATTAGTTAAAATCTATTTAACGGCGTTTCTGTTTCAAGTGAAATGTCCTGTTATTGAAAAGAAAAGTGTGTAGCACAATAGAGTTTATACTTTAAACCATTATTATAAAATCTAAAATAATTACTGATATAAGTTAAATAACTTTAAAATTTTTACCAAATGCTGGTTTAAATGTCAAAGGATGAAGACCTTTCTCTTCTCTGTATCCACTTAATGCCAAACATCCGCCGAAGAAAAACAACTGAAAGAAATAACTGAAGAAGATGCACGTTGCGGCATACGAAGCAAATATTCTTATACCCGGGAATGGTGACATCATGGCAATGCAATAGGAGAAGAAATTCGTTAGAGACGTTATCGTGATGGAAACTGCAGCGTTGCGATATGTCTGTTCCATTCGTTTTTCTACACTTTCAAACCGCGATCTGTCCACCTTCCAACAAGCCAATACGACAAATGAGTCGTCCACTTCAGTAGCTTCAATATATGACATCAATAAAAATTAGTAGAGCAAACTGTATCAGTATTTGCAAGCATTTTATGGTTTAGCTTACCAAGAATCATGAAAGGAAGACTGACGTTCCACCGAAGATTTTCTACTCCACAGGCGGATAATAATCCAAATGCGGTGGCCACAGCCAGACCGGAAGATACGACACTAGCTACGCCTAACCAGGGTTTGGACTTTACCCAATTGTTAGTCATGTTTGTCGTCATAGAGAAAATGGCCACTACGACCACAGCCACGCTTATCAAGGACTACTGAGATGCGTCTTAGTTCAAAAATAGAACGACTCGATTGGTTCAGGAAATGTTTTAATATGCTCGAAGCTATAATCTTTCAACTTCTTGTACAGTGCCTTCGTCCATACTTCATTCCACTTTTTCTTGTTTGTATCCGATTCGTCTATTGGATACAGTAAGCGAACGGCTTTGGCTTCGAGTATGTATCCTTTGTCGTCTGTCGTCACCCCTCCCAAATTCACACCAGAAATTTTGTACGCGTAGGTTACAGGATCTATATTAACGGGATATTTCAACCTTAATATTTCATTAATAGCATTTTCGAAGTTGTTTAGCAGATTAATAAGTGTATTTTCTAAACATTTGCCATCTACAATCTGACACACGTCCGAGTAACTAATATTCTTTCCATCTACATGAGTTATAATATTTTTTACTACCTTATCTGCAATTTGTATTTCGTTTAAGAATTCTTCGTGTAAAATGTCGCTTTCTCTGTCATTTAGTATGTAAATCATTGGAAAAAGCGGGCGTTTAGTAAGTCGTAAAAAGTCGAAACTAGCCAAATTTGTAGGGAATGTCTTATCTATAAACTGTTTGGCATCAAAAAATTTACCGCTGTCTGCAGTCAAGAGAAAATCGGTGTCGTCATTGGTTTGAATTCTGATCAGTCCGATTGAGAATAAACCGGAGACAATGACAGGAACAATGACAAAATAAACGGGATATCGACTAATTATTACACCAAGTCGACCGATTATATTGGATACGATGTTTGTCAAACACAAACATCTCGTTTCGTTTGAAGTGTCGTGTCTTCTTACCTAAATAATTTAAATGGAAATTACTTTAGCATAGGCATTTGAAATGTTTTATAGAGTCGATTGATTTTTACCTGTTTATTCATTGTCGTGTTGAAGTTGAAAATATTCTGAATTGTCCTGACAATATTCAACGTAAAATGCTTCAGATGGAAAGCCTTATCAGATTGAATGAAGTACTTTTCACCTTTAAAAATAATAGAATATAGTATTAAAATTTGCGAGCAGTAAGTTTACTCTTTTATAAAGTACACTTGTTCTGTATAACATGATATCATGTGATTTTGGAATTCTTCACTGGTTGACTGTCTTGAAATTGTCCAATTTAAGCAAATCTCCGTGAAGTAGTTGCTGTTATTTTTCCCGCAGAAAGTTCTTCTTTTGTCGCAGCATTAAAATTAAAAAATATTACTGTTTGAAATACTACTACATAGAACTCTGTTCACGTAAACTTTCTCAAATATACAGCGTTTGGAGCAATCATGCATACAAAATAACCTGTAAAGAACGGCTGTTTTTATTTTTATTGTCCTCTTTTCAATGTTCTCACTTTGTTAAAAGTGTTTAATAAGAAACACAATGGAAGAAAACAATTGAATGCTTCAATTCTTTAAAAAGTACATATTATTTGTTCAATAAGTTGTTTACTTTTGATATCTAGATTAATTCTCTTTTATTCGTGAGAACAAACGGTTTTATTTACGAGTGGACCATTTGTTTGTGAATCACATTTGTAAATATTAAAGTAAAATTTTTTCTTGATATAGTTTCTAATATTGTATTGTCTTTAATTTAAATTTAACAAAAAAAGTTTTCAAAAGTTTAATTAATTTCCCGTTCGTAACGCATGTATTTTATCGATGAAGGAAGTTAATTCAGTAGCAGGCATTTGAAGGAACAAAATGACGTCAAGAAATTTATCTTTTGTGCATTGTTTTCACGATTGAAGTATTAATAATAATGGCCATTATCAGTCTTTGAAAAATTATAACAACAAAAGTAATCTTGAAAATTTACTACTTTGCTTAAAGAAATTTTTAAAAAATAAAACGATACAACTTCCTGTGTGTGCACTCGGCCAACCCGGTGACGGGTATGATTATAAAAAATATTTTAGTGCAGGCAACACTCAAAACTAAAACTTTACTCTCAGATACATTTGCGTGCATTTACATTTGAAATTTGTGTTTTTGTTTTTATAAAATAACTTCTATCTTTTGAATCAAATTACAACGTAATCAAGTGTAAGGTGCATACAAAAGAAGAAGTATTTCGTATATGCATACCGTATATAAATATATTTAAGTATGTGTCTGCGTAAAAATATAGAACGTGAGATTAAATTACATCCGCATTCATATGATTATCAGCTATAAAGTAATAATTTCTCATCGATTATAAAAAATTTTTCAACAAAATATCGTAACAGATGGCGGCACACACACCGTTTTAAATGTTGCCGGAAAAGTTAATCAACTCGTTGCTTAATTTTTGTTATTAAGTATAATATATTTATTTGGACTTTTTCACGAATAACGTCTGCATTTTTTTCGTATTTTACTAGTAAAATCAGAATGAATTATTATTTATTTGAAACAGCAGAAAACCGTTCATTTTTCAACATAATGTCATTAACAGTGAAAATATTAATGTTTTATAATTTCTCTCCTCTGCGAACAAAGGAGAAAGAAAGCCCATTGTGGGTTTTCCCTTCTCTCTTGGCTTCCACATTGTTTTCTTGGGCAAGCCACGGAAACAATGGGGAAGCCAGGTTGTGAGAAAAGAGGTCCGACATGTTATCCATACGTGCAACATGTCCGACATTTTATATTTCTATCGATTACGTATCGTACATTCTCCCGCAGATTCTTAAGCTACGATATGAGACCTAATCGAAACAAGATGTACAGTACTTCTATACACGAAACGGGCAATTATTGACACAATGCTGAGCTGCAACTATTAATAAAATTTTTAATTAATTTAATTTAAAATATATTCACTTTAAATGAGTAGTGGCTTGCCGCTGTACATCATAGTTTTCCTTAAACAATAGAGTAGTGTCTGTCGTGTATCTAACACATAATGGAGGAAAATATTCGAATTGAAATAAAGTGACTTTATCATATAGTTAATCGGACCTGATGCCTCGAGTCTTGCCATAAGTGCTGTTGTCTTTAATTTATTTTTATATTTTTATATATCTAAAACAATTTTTATAGTAACCGGTATGTGTAATATGATTTTAATTATATCTTTTAATGAGAACGAAGTACTTTATATAAATTAATTCAATAACTAACGAATTACAATGGTGATTACATATTCTGGATATTTCCACTAAAATCTAAGAACTTCAATGAAATATTGATAAGTGGAGAGATAAATAGTGAAGAAGAGCAAACAGATAGAACAATTGAGTGATTTAACAACAACGAGGATTCAGATTGAGTTCAAAACCAAAAAAGTTTAAAACAGTTTGTAATGAATTATTAACACGACGGGAAACAAACAATCCATTCTGCAAGGTGTAGAGTTTACCCGCGTCGAGCCGGCGAAGTCGAACTTTGACATCATCTCTCATACTATCGAGAAACGGAGAAGAACCAATAAACTAAAAAATAGAAAAAGGGAAGTGTTTATAATTTTAGAACGCAATAAAAGGAATCGACAATAGAAAATAGCAGCGCTGGTGTTTTAGTTCTATCGGTAATTTCGGTCGGAGTCGAAATGATGGTAGACCATCCGTACGTTTTTCGCGACCCGAACGGATTTCAATTCTCCACTTAAAAGACGAATCGGGGAGCGAGAGAAAGAAAGAGCAAACATTCAATACAATATTTAGGAACGAAAATTATATAAAAACTCATATGTTCAAAGACATACAGCGGGAATTTTCATCTTAGTCACCTCATTCCTCTGAGTGTCATCGTCAAAAGAAACGAGTTTGAGGAAATTTCCGTGTGTTCTAGGAAAGTTCCATCAGCCACCAACTCGCTGCTGTCCCGGGTGGCTCGACATACGAAACTTGCATAGAAAATCAGCGCATTCGAACGTTCGGTACATTTGATAAATTTCTTTTTTTGATCCGGCAAGTACTCATTTGCTTGTGGAAGAAACTTTTCTATAAACGAACGGTTCTGTAAGGCGCTTTTGTATTTCCTGCCTCATACGACACCACCCACATAGGAGAGTGCCACTAGATCATCCCTGATCAGGATTTAACCATTTTTCCTCTTCAAGTCGGCATACTAACTTTACAGCAACGTCAAAATGCAAATAATTGCTTCATTAGTTGCGCAGTTGACGTTTATCAACATTCATGGACAAAAAACAAGTAAATATCAAGCAATTTTACTTTAATTACAGTTAATAAAAGATATTATATTACTATTTCATATACAGTAGAGCATCGATTATCCGACCCCCGATTAACCGACTTATCGGTTAACCGACCGTGTTCTAGTTCGGCAAATTCGAATGTCCCATAGTGATGTGGCGCTACAATATATTTGGTTATGTCTTGGCTACTTTAATATTATTTTTGTTAAATTTTTGCATGTTTTAGCTGGCAGCACTGGCTCGACTATGAAAGGGAGGCTAGTACTTAAACCAGGCCTACTACACTATACTAATAATGTATTTTTTCATACTTTTCGGTTATCCGACTTTTCAGTTATCCGACCAACCCCAGTCCCCAATTAAGTCGGATAATCGATGCTCTACTGTATATATTTTTAAGTCATATATTAACTTAAATATATAGCATTCGATATATTAATTGTTACTTACCGAATAATTTTACTATTACAAGAAATTAAAAACAATAGTACGACACACACGTGCGTGACTCTCTCAAGTGGAACTTCTACTGTGTTCTGCAACTATAGAATTTCTCGTGGATGACGTAGATTTGTGGTAATTTTCGACACAATGCTTTTTCGACGACTGAATTTTAAGTTTTCGCTTCGAGCTATTATTAAATTCGTTCCTAATACTGCTTTTATATTTTTAATTTTATTTGTACGATAATTTATAATTAGTTTAAAATCAATCCCATCATTAATTGTTAGAAAATTAAATGTAATTTGACTGAAATTTTCAAATTTCGATCCTACGTATTCCCACTTTGGTTGTTTATTATGTTGTATTAAGTGCAATCTTCTGACATTCACACTGTTTTATGCAACAAGAAGTGATTTTATTCCTATACTGAAGGCTTTAGAATTTGTTTGCATGCTTCAATATTAACTTTATAATTTTTTTCGAGCATTTCGTATTTTAAAATTGTTTATTTAAAAATTGCAAAAGTATTATTTTTCTTTATAAAGTTGCTTTCCCACTATATCTAAAATTATTTCCTTCTTCCTTCTTTTAAATATTACATTTGATTGAGTGTACGGATATGCTGCAAACCTGTTTTGAAGTGAATAGACGTGAATGAAATTTTTATTTATTTGTAATGATTGAAGTTAATCATACCTGTGAAAGACGGAACTGCATTTTCTATAGTTATAACTGAATTTTCTAGTACATTTTCTATCCCCGCTGTAATATAAAACAGAGGAAAAATATGGTGATCAGTCGAATAAAAATTTCCTCAATTATTACATTTTTTAACTCAGAGGACCATCAAACGTCGGTAAATGCAAAAAACTTGGTAGGATTGTCTGTATATACTTGTATATAATATGTAAGTAAGCAGAGGAACGATGTTGCTCATCCGGTTTGGATCTTAATAGTTTATAACCTGTATATTTATTAACTACTTCGAAAATTTTTTAATTTTCTTTTATAAAAACATCTCTATCGTTAACAGTATTCTTTATCTCATCTTATAATATAATCGATATGTGTTGATGTTAATAATAAGCGCAGAGTGAAAACGGTTAGGAGTGGAAAGCTGAAATTTGGTACACAGTTTGGGTATGTTACGAGAATGTACACTAAGAAGGGATATTTCAGAATTATCTCCTACGGGGGGATGGAGAGAATTAAGGCTTCACACGAAGAACTCGGCTTTTACCGTACTATTTTAGATGCAAATTTATGCGTTTTTGCGGGAAATCAAACATACTTTAGACTCGTCTAAAACTTCTGTAAGTAGCTTCAGAAAAGTGAAGACCTTATTTTTACACCCGATAAAAACAAATGATAATAATAAGCGCAGAGCTCAGATAATTAGGAGTCGAAAGTCGAAACTTGGTACACAGATAGGGTACGTCATGAGAATGTACACTAAGAAGGGATTTTTGGATATTCCTCCGCGTGGAGAGAGAGAGAATATTAAGAATCATAGTAAAGAATTCTGCTTCTATTGTACTATTTTAAATACAGTTTTTTGGGTTTTCACAGAAAACAGACATATTTTTGGACTATTTAAAAATTCTCCAATTAGTCTCGAAAGAAAGTAAACAATTCTTTCATCTTGTGGAAACTGATAAGATTGGCTATAATATAATAATCTTAATTTTCGCTATCGTTACTTTTTGTCCGAGCAATGCCGGGGCTCAACTGCTAGTTGTACGATAATTACTAATAGAAAAAATTTTAAAATAAAATATCGTAACAGATGGCGCCAGATATTTTTTATGTTTAGCCGGGCAACTTACGCAACTCTGTTCTAGAAATTTATCGTAAGGTGTAATGAAATTATAGCTTAAACTTATTATTAACATTTGAGTCATAATATGTAATTATCGAAAAATTAATCATGTAATTATTTGTAAGCAATTTCATGTGAATTTTGTTTAATTATTTTACGAAACGAGTTTAACAAGTTATTTATTGTGATAATTCTCAAAACTTTAATACAAATATTAATGATTCTATTTTGTAACATTCGTACCTTTTACATACAACTTTACTAAAATTTATTATAGATTTTGTTTTTGAAAAAATGATTGAATACAAATCAAGTATTATACGAAAATAAATGTACTGTATTATTCTTGTTCATTTCAGATGCATTTCAAATATCATTTTGAAATTCACGGAAAACTTCTATACGTTATCAGCCATTGTCTTGGATTTTAACTAAAAAAATTGTTACGTCAATTTTACCACGCTTATCTACAACCTTCAGATTAATAATTGTCTATTGTGTATAAAATAAAACCTATTGATATAGATAATTTTAAATATTCTTTTGTCTTCTGAAAAATTTTAAAAAAATTACTCTTTCGTGGATAGCATCGTCAGTATTCAAATCGATAATCAGAAAAACTATCAATTAATTTCAAAGGTTAATGTTACCTTAGGTAGCCAAGATGGCGGCTCGTCTCTAATTCCAGTAAGGAAACAGTGGGACTCACGTTCTAACCTAACCTAACTTATTCTAATAATTTGGTTGCTAATAATTATGGTAATTTATTAGAATAGGTTAAGTTAGGTTAGGTTAGAACGTCAGTCCCACTGTTTCTTTACTGCAATTAGAGACTAGCAGCCATCTGGGCTACCTAAAGTAACATTACCCATTTCAAATTTCTGTATTTACTCAAAATTTTGAAAATTAGTGCAGATGAATACTAAAGAAAATTACCATCACAATTTAGTTCACAATAAACCGTACACATTTGTTGTGATTATTTTTTCCAAAACGTTTATCTTGAGCAGCGTAAACTTTAATAAGTGTATTATTAATTCACTTTTCCAAAAAATTTACAATTTTGTTTTATTATCTGTTTATGATATTTTAATTGTCTTCTATTCTCAATTATTATAAAATTGTAAAAGCCACATTTTCGAGGTTAAAGTAAGTTCCGTAACAAACTTTAAATGCCGATGACGAATAATAGTTTTATGAATTCTTACCTTCTCCGAGATTTCACACGTGATCACCTTTTCCTTTATTTTTTAACCATCAAAACGCTTAATATACAAACCATTCTGCAATGTTTTAAATATTTTTGTCGTTTGGGGGTAAAAATAATTATGCCAATGCGCGCACTGAAATTATACAAACATTGGCATTTGTACAAAAAAAAAAAGTTTTTTTAATTTCTCTACGTTTGAAAACAACATTCAAAACTTTACTACGTTATTTCTTTTATTAGACAATCGCCACTATTTATTTTGAAGGTTAAAGATCAGATGATAAATTCCCAGTTCAGCTAAGCTATCTTATAATTTAGATAATTTCAGATAATGTGATTAATCTTCTGTGAAAGTTTCCTTAATTTGATCATTAAGATGCAATTTAAAATTCTTAATTTTTATCATTATATCTTTATAATGTTAAACTTATTTGTAGGATACGATCTATTGGTTTTTCTTGTCAGAGAAACGTATATGTTACTTCGAAATTCGATTTCATAAATTGATTATTACGAATTTTATGTTTATACGGAAAATTTTTCATAGACTTGCTTTGCCGCAATGTATAATTTGAATCGAATTTAGTTATTATAAATTCATGTTTTTTGCTATTTTTGGTTTAGGATTTCTTTTTTCCACTCTGTTTTTTATATTGAAATGTAAATTATATTTTAAAATCGAGTTTATTATTATTATGAATAAATATTTCGATGAAAAAATTAAAATCAACATATTGACCTTCAGACATGTGAAGTATTGTTTTAGAAGAACAATCGGCGACTGAAAGGGTGTTTAAATTCCTGTAAATGTATTCTAATATGATAGCTAAAACTAGTGTTACGAATACACGGAAATCTGGATATAATGTAAAATAACCTCTAAACCTATCCCTCTTATATACAAGATAATTAACTTCACCTACATATTTCGCTAAAACAGGAAATAGCAATTTAAGCGATATTCTCTAGTGAAAAGATAAGAATTAAATTATAGGAAAAAAACAAATCAACCTATATATCTGGAATTAAAAAAATAATAAATTTTGAAAAAGAACTACCATATTTTCGAGCTCGATAAAAAAATGAAATTACAGAAAAAAGAAGTTAACTTATATCTCCAGACTTGAGGAAATAATTAAAAAATAAAAAAAACAAGTTTGCCTATATCTCTGGGCTACAGGAAAATCTATCCTAAAATAATAAAATGCCTAAATGTTTTTCTCGTTAGTTTATAATCAATGACATTAACACTTTTTCAATTAGAATCTTTCTGAATATTTAAATATAAAAATCCAGCAACAAGTAGGTAAATTCCCTGTCTACATTTGGTGGCATTATTTGTTATATATTTTATTAAGAAAATTTCACATTATTAATTATTATAAAATTATTGTAAAATATAAAAAAGTGACTCATTTAAGGTTAAGTTACGTAATAATTATTAAAACATATACATGTATACACAGTGTAGGCCTATTTGTCTTTCTAATTTCATTTATCTATAAAATCAGCCATTTTTTTCTTTTTAAGCGAGAGCAGTGACAAGAAAGAATATTTCACAGTTTGTCAATAATTAATATGTAGCCTATTTGTTACAAGAATATGAAAATCCTTAATTGTCAGGACCTGTAATATTTCGAATAATTGTGCCGATGCTGTCTTAATTTTTAACCATGCCCAGTAGCTTCAATAACTCCGTTATGCCAAGTTGTGCGAATTGGACAAGGATTCAAACGAGTACGAAATCCGCAAGTATGAAGTTTTTCTTCATAAACCTGATTATTAAAGCCAAACGAACTGCCGAATTATCGGGATATAAGCTTGATGCCGCTAAAGCAGTCCGGTAGACGAATCAAGAATACTAGACGGCAAAAGAAGTACTGCAGGTTGAGAAACACCTAACGTCTGTCTCGTCTTAAATGCATTAAAGACGATATTTTGTATTATGTTTTATTTAAAAACCGAAAATTATTTTACAAGTTAGAAGTTTGATCTAAGTTCATTGTTTTCTAATTAAATATCAAACTTAATTTTTTTTAAAAAAAACTTAATAAAACATTTAGCACCTTTTATCAGTGAGAATACTTTGTTTAATTAAACGCAATCTTTTTCAGCCTAATGGAATAGGCTATTCTCGGGTGATCTGGCATTAAATAAAGTATTCTCAGCGATAGAAAGTGTTAAGTGTTTTATTAAGTGTTCATTATTTTCTTTAAATTTTCAGCTCAATTCAAAAGCTTTTTTGTTGCAAGCAGTTATCAAATAACTTTAATAATTTTTTCTGTTTGTGGAAATGTTTACGTAATTTAAAGATAATTTATAATACATATTTTACTCAACATTATTATTGTTATTATTTTGGAGGTTGCACGACATATAATTATTTTTCATTTTCTAAGTACTTTAATATCATTCGATTTTACGATTTGTTTTATATGTTAAAAATAAATAATTATATATCGGCGTTTTTCGAGATATAATTAGTTATCCCGGGGAACAGACCACTTCTTTCTCGAAATCCCGGGGTAAGCGAAAGACTGGAAAGTGTGAAACTCCAATTCTTTCTATACGAAATCTTGAGATCGTTTTCCATGAAACGTTTACGATCAAATGTTGTAACGTTTTAATAATGTACTTATAAATATTTTAAAAATACAAAGTGGCAACCAGTGAGAAAGTGACGAAAAAGCACAAAGCACTGGCAGTTGATTGTTGGTTTGCATCTGGACAATCGCATGTCCGTGTGGTGTTTTCTTGGTTTTCTTCACATATGTAAGATCTAAATTGAGGCTAGGTTCCCTTAAAACTCCTCTCGCGAAGCATCCTCTTCTGCAGATCACCCACGTGTTATGATTCCCTATTATCCTATAGATTGAAAGATCCTCACGTTCATCGATTTTGGTATAATTATTTTGCAGAAAATTCAAGTTTGAACCATGGACCGAGATCAAATTTGTGTAGGAAACTTCGAGAACTTTTCATGGACAATCCGTTCCAGATACGTCAAAACTGTTCCTTGTTAGCCACCATCCACGTGTGTGCTTGTGAAACTCATGATGGCCCTAGAAAATAGGCTTACGATATAAAAAGAACAAAAATTTTTAAAACACTTCTTTATTCTTCTTTACAAATTAACCTTTCAGTAGTGGGATAGTCAGGTATAGGTGCTATCCCTTAGTAGTGGAGAATATACCTGGGAAATTTTCAATGTATTTTTTCACGCTATTTTTTTCATTACTGTTTCGGAAAAAGATTTTGTAAACGGTTATGTCTAATAAAAAAACTTTTTTTTATTGTTACATAATTTATTTTTTATGTAAATTTTTTCCGCGGTGGTTTTTGGCTAGTTTTTGGCAATACCCCCAAAAAAATTTAGCGGATATATACGTCCCTCACCACTGCCACACGATCGCCCTTGACGTATATATACATCTTTCACTGCTGAGTGGTTAAACATGTTATGTGAGATGCATAAGATTTCATTTATTAATAGATAAAAGCAGTTTTACTAATTCGGTGTGATATTTTCACAAAAATTACTCGTTCAGACAACTTGTTCTGTTAAAAAATAGGATCTATTAGTCCTGGGTGGCTTCTCTGCATGTGTCGCTATCGTGCTGGAAAGCTGCCATTCGTAGACTAGCTTTATACAATTTAAAAACGAAAAAAACATGACAAAACATAAAATAAAAATAAATTCATTGATATAAAGACATATTTTAAATTATTACAAGTAATAAGAAAAATGTAAAATAATTATAAAATCAAACATGAATGTACTGTGTATATGTACTGAATATAAA
>NW_027121844.1:0-23402 GCF_030686945.1 Centruroides vittatus | reverse complement strand
AATTAATAACGTTTGTCTACTTGTCTTTCTGTTCTTCTTTCTTTCGTTCCTACTTTTATCGTTATCATCATCAGTAATATTGCATTCCTTTCTTTTCTTCACCTTTTCTTCGACCACCTTTTTTACTTTTTTCTGAATATTAGAAACTGGGGCTGCAGGGACTGTCTCGGGTTCTTTTTTTAGCGTGATTTCGGAACGATCGTTTACTTGACAGATAAAACAGCTCTTGTCTTCTCGACATATTTCCCCCTACAACCCATTTCGTACTTTTTAGTTTGCGGCCTTTTTCATATTTTCGTTTCACATATGACAGTCTCGTCGATTTCGACGGTTTTCTTCGGACCTCCGATTTTAAACGACGTCATATTGTGCAGAGCAACTAGCATAATAAAACATATATGGTTGGACCAGTCGACAGCAGCCTTATTCGAAATGCCTACAGCAATACCCGAGGTGGTCGAAGAGCATTCCAATGCAATGTAATGCCATATAAAAGAAAAGATTCTACTCCACGATATTTTTCCACATTTACCTTTAAAGGTTCCTTCGAATGCAGAACTATTTCTTCGACATTTTTTGCATCTCATCAAACACGAATCTCGGTCGTGTCGATAAAAAATTAGGCACGAATTGGAACAATTCTTACAAACACTTCCTCAATATGCTGTAATCCTAGACTCACCGCAAATTTAAAACCTTTATCGATTCTGGGGTCCATACCTCATTCGGAAAATTCCGATTCGAGCACTCGATAGAAATCATGGGCGGTGCACGCTGCCCAAAACTCTTGGGAAGAAATATCGAAAGAACTCATAACTAACCAATTAATATTAAACGAAAAACTTCGAAAAGAAAAAAAAAATTACGTCTAAAGTCAAAAATCAATCGAATCAACACAATTATCACACCTGTTACCACTTTCCGCCGATAACTCTACACGAAATGCGTCGTTACTATTAATTTGCATATCACAACGCGATAGTCCGCAGCTCCCTCCATCTTGACGTCACTAAGTAATTCCTAAATGCATTTCGCTAGTTTTTCCGGCCTCCTCAGTAGGGCTTGCAAATACGAAATGTAATTCAAAAAGCCAACAATGACAAATTTCCATTACCATCTTCTGTCTCGTGTTTACAACTTTTATACCCGACAAGGTTTACCCAGCATTCCGCTGGCAGCACGCCATTATTCAAATTTACAGTTACTTTGCACAATTGCAAAGTGTTCTTTAAATTTTCTTTTTTACACAGTTTGTTTCTTTGTATACAATCTTTACTTTATTAATATTAATTTGACAATTATGAGCATTACAATGCAAAAATACAGGTGAAGTACTAACTTTTAGTCGTACCGCAGCGAGATGTTCCGATAATCTAACCTTCAACTTCCGTTTTGTTTCTCCAACGTAAAAACTTGGAATTCCGCACGTGCATTGTAATCTGTACACCACTTCCTCCAACGGATTTTTTTTATATTAATATTAGCTATTTTCTTTAGTTCAGACAAACTATTTTTCTGGATAGGAGCTAATTTTATTAAAGTTTCATAAAAAATTTTTTGATATTTTTCATATAATTCTTTAATATACGGAAAGGATACATACTTTTTAACTTCCTGTTTTTTTTGTTACTTGACATCTATTTAACATGAAATCATCATACCACTTTTTAAAATAATTTCCCTGGGTATGCATTCAACAAATACTTCTTATTCACTGTTTTTATTTCTTTTTCTCACACATTAAATTTATTTGTTCTGGAATTTAATAAAATTAGCTCCTATCCAGAAAAATAGGTTGTCTGAACTAAAGAAAATAGCTAATATTAATAAAAAAAAAGATCCGTTGGAGGAAGTGGTGTACAGATTACAATGCACGTGCGGAATTCCAAGTTTTTACGTTGGAGAAACAAAACGGAAGTTGAAGGTTAGATTATCGGAACATCTCGCTGCGGTACGACTAAAAGTTAGTACTTCACCTGTATTTTTGCATTGTAATGCTCATAATTGTCAAATTAATATTAATAAAGTAAAGATTGTATACAAAGAAACAAACTGTGTAAAAAAGAAAATTTAAAGAACACTTTGCAATTGTGCAAAGTAACTGTAAATTTGAATAATGGCGTGCTGCCAGCGGAATGCTGGGTAAACCTTGTCGGGTATAAAAGTTGTAAACACGAGACAGAAGATGGTAATGGAAATTTGTCATTGTTGGCTTTTTGAATTACATTTCGTATTTGCAAGCCCTACTGAGGAGGCCGGAAAAACTAGCGAAATGCATTTAGGAATAAATATCTTGTAATAAAAAAAGTATTTTCTCTCTACGAAAAAACTTGTTTGACTTTTTAACCATTTATAAATTGTATTTCATTTTTTAACAAATGGTTTAAAGTTAAATTATTTTTTAGCCCTCTATAAGTCAGAAAATAAAGATGATTTAAGTTTTCGTGTACTCTTTGATAGTACAATCACGTAAGATTGAAAAATCCTGACTCCATTGCTTTTAATAATTTATTTTATTTTTACGATAACTGTTGTGTAATTACTTATACAAGCAGGTCAGACAACCAACGAAAACTTTAATTAACTTTAATGAATACTTTTCAAAGGACCGAAAACGGAGAATTTTGGCCTTTGTAGTGTAGAAAGAAAAATGGATTTTGATTGATAATATTTGTATATCACATACTCTTCCTAATAAATAATTATCAGAATATTTACCAATTATCTTTATTAAATCTAATTTTGTAATTTGTAAAGTTCACTTTTCTCCAGATTAGTGAGAGAAGTTTTATTACTAAAGGATTTACGAAGAAACGACCTTTACTTTGTAAATGTTTTAGCAATAAAATAATCTGCAACAACTGATCTTAAGTGATAATAAAAGGAAAATTTAAATAAATTTATTATATGTATCTCATCATTGAGCTATTGAGGAAAATATGCATCACTAAACTGAATTTACTCATTTTTAAAACTAGAGTTAAGATGGTTACGGACGCTGAAAGATTATTGTCATTTCTAGTTCTCTAGTTCTCTATTTCTATCACCTATTCCTACATTTATATATCAAAATGACGCCACATTTTGCAAACTTGTGTGCACCTCGAAATATAATAATAAATAATTAACTACATACAGACAACCAAATAGATATAGTTAAAAAAAACTTAAATAAAAAAGTAAATTAAAGCATTTACCTACTGAAAAGAAAATCACAAATAACAAAATGATTTTCATCTCTCTTACTTAATGTTATGCGATGTAATGCTGGGCTTGAGAGTTATATAGAATGCTGTAAACTAGTTATTAAAAAAAAATTACTTAAAGATTCTACTCATTACCTGTACATTACAAACCAGTAGATGACGTTTCTACTTTATTAGTTTATTTAATTACGTCTAGTATTTCGTTTCGAATATTTTACTTGTTAATTTTCTGTTCGTGTTAGTATAATTATTTAATATTATTTTTATTTATTCGTACAGTCTAAACAGTTTAAATTTATTGAACTAATTACAATAATTACTAAATTTTACGTGCTTAAATATCTATAAAATTAAAATAATTAAACACTTATTTTAGTGTAAAATTTTTCTAGAGAACTGTAGTTTTGTGCGAAAGACATTTTGGATCCTTCACATATTGAGCCTGGCCGAACTTATAGTTAGCTTCCAAATAGAGGCCCTCTTAGTGCCCACAGGACGGAAAGAGTTAAGAAAAAACGATTAATAACCGAAATAATTCAATCACAGATTTACACATATTAAGCCATTTAAGCAATAAGACTTTAATATAATTAATAATTAATTTAGAGAATTACATATATACGGGAAAAACATACATACAGGCTTTACAAAAGTATATAGTAGTAAATTTTCATAATCTATGAGGTACAGTACATTTAATTTAATGTTAATACACTATGAAAATTATCTAAATAAAAATCTTCATTGCTAAATTAATAATGTAACTATTCTCCAAGAAGTACATTCGTATAATTAGTAGTTTTAATAAGAATATTTTTCATTTATATCACTTTATTTGATAAATCTTAATAAAATTATTTTCATTATCTTCTTGGCAGGATTTTCATCCTCAGTGGTACTTTTGGACGAAGTACTAATTCACTTCCGACAAGAATTCGATCCCGTGGATCTAAAGACACTAAAGTATATTTACGCAATACTCGAATAATTATTACTTTCACTAATAGTTGAGCATACTTCTGACCTATTAATAAAGATTTCAGCATTATACACTATCATTTAATAAATTTACAAATAAACAACTATGTATTGAATAGACATACCTATACAATTTCTAGGTCCTGCAGAGAATGGTATATATGCAAATGGGTTTCTGGAATGAGAATTTTCTACGGAAAATCTATCGGGATCGAATACTTCCGGATTTGGAAAAACTGCAGGATCTCTATGAAGTTCATACAAATATAACAAACAAGTAGTCCCTCGTGGAATGCAATAATTACCTACAGGTTAAAAGTTTAATTATATAAAGTTTAATTATTTGAAAGGCATCTACAACAACGCGACAATCAAACATATTCAAGCAATTTAGTTAAATATTTAACTGATGAATATTAAATTCTAAAATTTTTCTTTCAGCCGGGTGACCGAAGCGTTTACAATTCGCTCGACCAGAATCGACTCAAACTTCTTCGGATGAAAACATTGACACTAATAACCGATAATTGGTGGCCGTTTCCTCTTAGTCAATAAAAATCGTTGGTAGATTTTTTCAAAGTCAGGAATGGTATCTGTCGAGTATGATGATCGCATGCCTCAAAACTGCCATAAAATATTTATTACTACAAAAATGTAACGATTTAGAATTTATCGTTGATTTTCGTAATGCAATTATGTTATGTATAATTGTAATTAGTCTACTTCATCTTCAGAACCGTGGTGATAACTACGGTTCTGCAGATGAAGTAGACTAATTAGAAGCATACCTCATCATTATTTCAACGCTGTGTTTAAAATAGGAAACATCAATATAATTCACAACGTCCTCTAGTGTTAATATTTCAGCTTACCTGTATTCACAGAATTGCAATATGATTAAAGTAATGGCTGACGATCACAATAAAAAGATGAGAAGGCGATATCAATTAAGACAACATGATATCGGACATGTTAAGATATTGACGAAAGAATAGGCCTACGTCCTCGTAGTAGAACTTTCTTTCTGAAACAGGGCAACGAAATGATAATAGTATGTACTAGGATTGTCAACCGTGCTGCATTTGGAAGACAGTTCTCCATTGAACTGTATTGTCTTCCATAGTTATCCATAGTTTTATATATGCTTTTGTTTAATTTTACTTTGTTATCTTTAAAATTACCGACAAGTGACGTTCAATATTTTACTTTCTTCTTCTAAAGTAACAGTTTCGTCTTTATCAGTCGCCAAAGTAACGAACAGAGAAAGACACTGCTATAATTAGAATCGAATAAAAAAATAAAATTTATAGACACAATTTGTGTATATATTTTTTAACTTTCTCCGCCCTGTGGGCACTAATGGGATTATTTTTAGTATTTTCATTATAGGGTGACCAAAATGCTCCAGAATGTTCGTCACGGACATATTGGATCTCTCCCTCATCATCCGATCGACCCATTATGGGCCCTGCCGACACAACGATAGGTATGATTCAAAGGCCCTTTTAGTACCCACAGAGCGAAAAGGGTGAAAACTTTAAAGTCTTTATTTTGGAATTTAGTAGTAATAATGGGAATTTAGAGCTCATTATTAATATTAAAGTATAACAAAACTAATCTTAAAATTACCGACTTGTACATCTTCTAATAAATCTCTCCCTATAAAAGGTATACTCGGATAAATTCGTAAAGATTCCTAAATGAAAAGAATGAGAAAGTATTAAATACTATTTTAAATATAACATTATTTTGTTTAAAATAAACTTTCTTTGATCACGCAATCTAAATATTTAAAATGTTTTAAGTGTTCCGGTTGCACAGGACTATCGTTTTCTTCTCCGAAGAACGAGTCAATTTCATCTTGCAATTTTTTCTGTACATCTGGATGAAGACCAAGAAGATAGAGAATCCAGCACAGATTAAAAGCCGTGGTATCGTGTCCCTGTGTATGAAGAATATCTTGTAGAGTATTAATTTATTCTACAACTTAACTAGTAATAATATATTGAAACTAACACCAAACATGAAGAGATTAATTTCATTCAAGATATCTTCTTCTGTTAAACTGCGATCTCGAAAATAATGATGTAGAAGCAGGTCCATGAAGACTTTTTTCTTTTTAAAACTTTCATTAACAGCATTATCATTAAAATCGTGGGATATATACTTTGTTGTTAGAAATTCTTGTTTCTTCTCCTCAAATATCTGAAAATAATCAGATAAATTTACATTATATTTGTTTGTTTTATAAATTAACAATAATATAATAGAATATATAGGGTTTATAAAAGGCTTTTAAAGACATCAAATGGCAGAATGCGATAAAAGAATTTTATCTATATTTTCAATATTGCCATAATAGATTAAGTCTCGTTTGATGGTTTACATCTGTTATAATTATACGATATTGTAAATATGGTTTAGAAAGGCATAATTTTGAACGAATATGCACTTCACATGTTTGAGGGAGGCATCCTGACTGCTCAAACATTCAGGAACTAGATCCGTAAATCCTATGTAAGACTTAAGGAGTGCAATTAATCCCAATTTATTTTTATGGGTGATAATACGTTCACATAGGGCAGTGCCGGTTAATGAAGTTTTCGAGAGTGAGCATATTCAGAGATTAGATTGGCCAGACAGGTCTTCTCACCTGGATATGATAGAACTTGTCTGGGATGCCCTAGGTAGATGAATCAGGTGTCGTAACTCCCCAGAACCCGCGCCGAGCTAAAAGATGCTCTTTTTGGAAGAATGGAATTTATCGCCACAAGACTTCCTTCCTCCACAGCCTAGTTTTCAGCTTGAAAGCTCATTGTGAGAGTTGTACGAGGTCATTGTGTGCTCATTATGAGAGTCGGAGGAGACTATTCTCTATATTAAACTCTTATTTTTTCGAGGTTGGCTGCCTTATTATTGTATATATTCGGCGTAATTTGATATTTGATATTTTTATTGATCATTTTTATTACTGTAGGGCTTGGTTTATTACTCGTTGAATAAACTATTGTTGTACAAATTTCTTAAATTTTAGTAAAGTAAAATATTTGGTAGAAAATTATAAATTTTATGTTCCTTTACTTAATTTTGTGTAGTTCCTATATTTAGATAAGCGCACCATTATTTTTACAGTACAGTAAGATCCCGCTTAAGGCGGGGGAGGCGCTCCTAGTCGACAAAGCGCTAAACGAAACAGCGTTAAACGAGGTCATTTTAACATAGAGTAAATAGGAATAGGGGAACGCGCGACCAAAAATAAACAAATTTTACTTTCATTTTAAGTTATTTTTATATTAATTTGCATAATAATATATGTAAAATAACACATAAACGTGTGCACACAGAAATGTAAAGTTCATTTTTTGTCATTAAGGTCCTGGCTCTTCTGAAATTCTTGTTTTTTGCAATAAAGTCGTGTAATTTCATTTATCGCTTTTTTTTTCTTTCCTTACGCAAATGTTGGCAGCAATAGATCGCACCTAAAACGCCTCGTTTTCCTTTGGCATTCCTTTCAAAATTTGGATCATTCGCTACAATTTGATCAACGATTTCGGTTATCGTTACCAAACTTTTATTAAGGAAATCTGTAGAGAAATTCTTTGGGTTTTTCGTTTTCGAATCATTATTTTCCAGTTGCACATGAATTCCTCGTTCTGACCAGTTCTTGAAGGTCGTCGTTGGTAAGGCTCTCATCAGAAACCTGCAGTAACTCCTTAATATCCTGCTCGTCTACATCTAGTCCTGCTGTATCGATTAGGCTCTTTTCGTTGAGAATTCTTGGATACCTTCATCCATAACTTCTTCAACACTTTGTTCAAGCATTGATCAGTTAATTCTTGCCGAGCGAAGTCGATATTTCTTATGGCATCCATGATGTCATATTTTTTTCCAAAATTGCACCAAACAAACATAGATTTAAGCTACGACGAATTGACACCTTTTACTAATTGGTTCGTGTTTGGAAATTATAGTATTTTATACGAATCAATAAAAAGCCGCGATTATTTGAATCAGCGTAAAATTTAAGCTCTTTTGTAGGATTCGAGCGGACCGCGTTATATCGAATCAACGTTAATCGAGGCAGCGTTAAACGCGGTCTTACTATACTTTAAAAAAAATGTTCGTGCTATTTTTATCCAAATCTTTTTATTATTGATATAATATCCTTCAAAGTTATAGATTATCGAAACTTTACTCTGTATAACATTTTTAATAGTAACAATGTAATTTGTAAAGTAAATAAAATCTTACTTGTTTACCAAACATCTTGAGACCTTCTGCATGGTATAGAAATTGTTTTCCAGTTGTCGTAAAGAAGAATAAAAAATCAAACCATAGCCAGGGTTTAATTGCTCTAGATAAGAACAATTCTCCTACTCTAAAACACGTAAAATTACAATATTTAGTAGTATCATCATCTTACGTAACAGTTTTAATAACATAAATGTATACAATTTATTTCATTGCAGAAAATTAAAAGGGTAACAGTAATAGTTTTCCATTAATTGATTTATATTATGGTTTATTGCTTCGTGCTCCATATGATCTTGCGGCTTAGAAATGAATCAGTCAATGACAATGTACACGATTTATAAATAAATTTATATACGTTTTTGAAACAACCATTAAAAGCATACCTTTCCAAATTATTTCTATATCCTCTGTCTTGACAAATTTGTGAATTTAATTTTACACCCATTGCTGTTTCTATAAAATATATTGTTTATAAAATTAGAATAAAAACGACATAGATACAATATATGATAACGTACACAGGTAACTAACCACAAATAATATCTAGATTGCATCTAGTGATAATGGGTACGATATCAACCCAATCGTGGTCAACGCAATTGTTCATTATATCTAACATAATTGAGCAATGATCGTTGAAAATTGGGAAAAAGTCTTCCAAAATTTTAAAGTGGAACGAAGGAGTAAGAAGTTTTCTTCTGGCACGCCATTTCGATCCAGAGCTTTATTTGAAAAAAATAAAATATTAGTACAATACTAGTAGACAACAATATTTCTTTAGCAGTCTACCTTGTTAATAATCCATCCTTAAGCCACACGTTAAGAAATCGATATCCTTTGTCTTTATAAATGTTCACATTGCTGCTTAAAATTGTCTTAAAAAACAAATATTAATATTTTAGTTTTTATCGAATCAAAATTTATATTTATTATTCTCACCTCTAAAATTTCAGCTTTATAAATTGTGACGACAGGATATATCCCTATATGCGTGCGAAAGAATCCATTCTTGCGATATACTTCCGCCCAAGAACTCAATAACTGAAGATGCCCTAGAAATATTGAGTTGTTTTAAATTGTGAATTGTTCTCAAACACCTATAATTAATTATATGATATCTAGCAAAATACAAACATTTACAACTAATCTTGTATTTATTTATAACATGGGAACACGACTACTGCTGTTAATCCGTAGATGTGTATTGTATGCTTATGACATATTTTCGGCGTCAAAACTGACATAAATTAATTATAAGGCAATAACCGAGAGTTAAAAGTAAAAATTTCATTATAATAAAATAATTTATTTAAGCTTATTGTTATCGTCTTTGAAATATCGAGTAGAAGATTCTAATAATATCTTCCCGACATCTTTATTTTAATTTGGATCAAGTTTGTTCTGCAGAAAAAATGCAAGAAAGCGTTCACCTTCTTCTGTTTATTTTCGAATTTATGTTTATTATTGTAATTTTAATTCGACATAAACTTTGGCAGGAAATTATTTCTAATAAAATTTATTTTAAATTTTGTAGGACTTGATATTGATAATTTATATAATTAACTATTGAAGGTTCGTGTACCTCCTTTTATTTCATTTTTTTCTGCTTCGTTTGCCATTATGGCTTTAGTTCTATTTACCACTAAGGAAATCTTAAAGAAAGCTTTGAATAAATTTATTCTGAAATTTTAAATCCGTCATTTCCATCAAAGCCACAACATAAATTAATGTGAATATGTCTTAAAATATTATAACAATGAGATCCATTTTACTGTGTGCCACGTACGTATATAAAAGTTATACCTAAATGATAAGCTGGCTTATCCAAATATAATATTGGATAAAATTACAATAAATTCTAGTTTAAATCGGAAATAATGTTTTAAAAATTCAACTTTTATTAGAACTGATAACACTTAGCGCTTCAAGAAATCTTACGAATTTACAGAAATCTTCTGTTTCGTGGTATTTATAAATTGCTGATTATTATAGTTATCTAAATCTTACGAAATATTTACTATAAAATAAATTTTAATTAATTAACGAGAAATTACTTATTGTGACATCGTCACAATGCCGGGCTACAATTTTTAATCATATTTTTAATTTGCTTAATTTAAAATATATGCTCTCCACCTCAAATTAGTAGTGGCTTGCCCCTGTACATCATACTTTTCCTATTAGCAAAAGAGTCGTGCCGGTCATCTATCTAACACCTTTCAGGAAGAAATTTTTGAATTAAAATAACATGACTTTCGGTTTGCATAGGAACTCCGATGCAAACTGGATCTTCCATTGCACAATCGTTATCCTCTTCCTAGTTTTCCTGCATGCAAATATTAACAGCGCATAGATATTTGCATGCGAGAAAAACTAGGAAGAGGATAACGGTTGTGTATTAAAATTTAATGTCAAATACAAATTGGAAAAGACAAGAATATTTGAAATATAATCAACTGTAAAACAGTAATAATAGGCCTGAAATGCACATATTCGTTTTATAAAATCTCAATGAACTTTCCAATTGAAAACTGTGGTCTGATAAGGCCTTAAAATTTATAACAAATTAAAAATAGCTATTAAAAAGAATAAATAAAAAGTTTATTTTATAGAAGACAGGGGAAAAAACAGATAGAAGATGGCGAAAAGATAAAAAAATTAATGTTATTAAAAATTATTATCATATATATATAAATCAATATTTTTAAACACAAATATTACTAAACTAAATTATTTTTCAGGTTTATATTTCATTTTTAATATAGTTGTTTTTTTGCATATGATTTTTCCATTTAAAAAAAGCTAACAAGGGCTCTTGATATACTTTCTTGGCACTCGAACAGAAAGAGACCATTAGAAAGTCCGATATTTTTCAATTATAGTAGGATATGAAATGTATGTAAAAGAAGTAATTTTTTAAATTATGAAAAATTTTTGTATATAAAAAATATTTAAGTTTAAGAAGCACTAAGACATATTATTATTAAATGTCAAGTTTAAATTGTGACACTGTATATTTCGTATTGTTATGGAAAGATTTATTATCATATCGATAATCTCTGTACCAAGATTTGATTCTATAAATAAACTTAAATCAACATTTTGAATCAGTAATTATTATGAAAATAAGTTTCTGTTAAGTTGTTAGGTTATTACTAATTATAATAATATTATAGATAATTAATATAAATTTATTAAATTAAAAAGTGTATTTAAAGAAATTGGTAGATAAAATTAAAGCGTATAATTATAATTTACATAATTTGATTTCGATCCCTTACTTATTAAAAAATAAATAGAATAGAATACTGAAAGGTAGAAGGCACAAATTAAAGTGGAGGAAATGGAAACAATTGCTCTTCAGAGATTTTTTATTGCATGAGAATGTCTGTCATTATTATTGAATTCATTTTCTTTATGAAGTGAGCATGATGTTTCGGGTTTGCTTAAAGATTGGTGGAGTAAAGCTTTATAATGTATAATAATTATAAAATATAATTGATATTGTTCAAATATTGATTAGATTGTTCCAAATCCAGTTCTGAAAAGCAAAATTAGTTTATTGATGATTAAAATAAGTATTATTAAAATTAATATTTTGTTATAAGACACAGATATGTTTAATTTTATTTTCGCTTTCCTATGTTAAAACGTTACTGAATAATTACAATTAATAAACAAAAAACTTAAACATTTCATTATTTAATTTATTTAAACGTTATTTAAATATGCTAATGTAAAATAATATTTTACATTAGCATATTTTTAAAGCAATATTTATAAAAGTATTGCTTTAAAAATATTTACATATTTTTAAAGCAATAGGAAATTAAAGTAAAAATTATATAAATATTATAGAAAATATTACGTTTATTTCTACCAATCTGAGCAAAATTTTTATTAATTAATTTTGTATTTCATTTTTGTTATTTTTAACAGGATTTTTAATTATTCGAAGAGAAAGTAACATTATCAAGTATAATAATGAAAAAGGAATTTTTTTATAAAATTAGGTTATTAATTTTTTTTATTAAATTTTATATACTACGAACTATTTTTTAGTAAATTTTAACTTTATATAACAAATAATAGTCGAAAAGTAGGAGAAATAAATTATAAGAGTACTCATTTGTGTGTCGAATTTTAATTATGCATTCTTCACCTGTTACGAGCGTTGTCGTACCAGATTATATGTTAAAAATGAAATAATCGGTGAGATAAAAATAATTTTACAAGAACTCCTAAGAAAGATGAATCACCATTACACTTTTAAGGGTTTATGTTAGACGTTTCAAGCCTCGAGGCTTTTCACTTGACCGAAATATTTAGTTTAAAAGAAAGGTGCGAGAATTACGAACGTTGTCACTAAATTTAGAATGTTTTTATGTACTAAACAGGAAATGATTATTTTTCATTTCTAGTCATTTTTTTTTATATTATAAAAGAGAGAAATCATTTATAATATTTAATGTTTAACTGACGAATGCATCTTCTTATAGTCTTACTTATAATAATATTCTATCATAAAAATAGGTAACAATGCATTGAAATATTGAAATTCACCATCTACAAGATAATTTATTATAAGTTTATACATTAAAACCTGTTTAAAACGGAACTCGAGTAGAACGGAAGTTTTTCCATTAAGGATTTTTCTATTTTAAATTCTACTATAAGCTGGAAAACTGTCAAACTCGTAAAAGGAAGCTGTTTTTGGATACGAAGAACGTAACTTAACCTAAATAAAGCAGAAAATTAAGATTTCACTGTGAATAAATAAATATAATCGCCTCCGGTATAGCTAAGTTGCCAGATTTCTACGATTACATTAATGACACAAATAATTAATGATACTATTCTCCAACTTTTATTCTACCCACCCTCCGGAAAAGTAGATGGGTGGATGGCTGAGTGGTTAAGACAGCGGTGTTTTTCAACCTTTTTCAAATAGTGGTATCTCAACTTAGTAATTTTTCTTGTGAGACCCCTTGCATGTTTATCAATATAATTATTGCGCTTTTCGTACTTTTAGTACTAATTTCGTACCAAAAGTAATATGTATTGTAAGAAGTGGGCCTGCTCTGCAGATATTTTGTGGCACTCCTGAAGTGTCCTAGTGTGCCGCGGCTTTCATCATGAAAATTGCTGAGTTAAGGTACCAGCCTAATGCTCTGGAAAACCGGGAAGATATCCGGATGGATCAAAAAGCCCCAGAAATTTTTCAACTGGATGGCTTCCCTCGGATATATTGGACAGAGTTCCTCACCGTAAGTTGATTAACATTGTTTGTACCGAGATTGAAATAAACAATTATATGATCGCGAAATAACTTGATCTCTATGCTATTGTAACTCAATTACAATTTCCGATTGCACAGAGAGACTTGTCTTGTAGTAGCTATTTGGGCATGAGCTTCTAAGCTATATCACCCCGTGGTAAAGTGTGACATAGTTATGTAATAGTAGTTGTATGCGTTTATAATGGTCGTTACGCGGGAAATAGTGCCTTTCGGGAGGTCTTTTAAGGATAACTGGCCCCTATTTAGGAGTTACAGACGTGGACAAAACCCACCTGTACCTGGCCAGCCCGACCGAACTCCCAGTGTTCAGGGATTGGAAGCGCTTGGCCGCTGGTGAGCCAGACACTAGGTCAGAGATGGGCAACCTTTTTTTATGTAAGGGCCGCATTTCAAAACTTTTGAATCGACGTGGGCCGCATACAAGAGAAAAGAGAAAAAAATGTCGGTAAATCATAATTATTTATTCATATATAATTATAAATTTATCATAGGTATACTTAATTTAGCTTCTGGAACTGATGTAAACATAATATATCCGAAATATTTGGTTAAATATTAGTCACTGCTAGTTTTAAATTAGCTTTGATGTGTCTGTTAGCCGGTTTCTTGTTTTAATTTTTACTAAATTTATTACGGAAAAACTATTCATGTATATAAATTGTAGAAAATAACGCTTTAATTTTTTGCCGCATACTTTTTTAAGCTGGGAAATTGATATATTTATTCATATTTTATGTGAGGCGGGCCGCGGGTTGCCCATCTCTACGCAAGGTGTTGATAGTGAAATTGGCGTGTTAAGCGTTGCCAATTTATATCAAAATTATAATCGCCTAAATATTATGACACTTTCCGGTTATCAATAGTCATAGTTATAATTAAAAAAATATGATTTAGTATTTTATTTAAATGTCTAGTTATAAATTTGAGTTTTGGGTTGTCAACACTAGTCTTGTTTGCTGTCATTTGAACTCATAAGGATTATGGCTGGATGACCGAGCGGTTAAGAGGACGGTCTATTGCTTTTGGGAACCCAAGAATGAATCCAGATGGGTCGAAAATTCCAGGAATTTTTCTGGGATGTTTTGTCAAAAATTTTCAGGCTCTTTTCCGTGCGATTTCTGTTTATACAGGCCTAAACATAATAAAATATTTTGTAGAACTTTGTGTGATAACTCTACTTTTCATAGAATCGTTATCGCTTTCATTTTTCAATATAAATGTATAAAATAGATTTAAAATATTGACAACTGGTATTTAAAATTTAGTTTATGTATGAGTTACATAAACTAAAATTCATTTTCCTCTGAATAGGATTATTTATAGAATATTACATAACTATTATTATTAACTACTTATAGAAATTATTTATAAAAAATTTTTATAAAAATTTTTCATCTCCAAATAACACACCCGTCTCTAAATTAAAAAATTAAATTAAGTAAATGGTTCGTTTTTCGTTTCATTTATGGAAATTCAGTATTTTAATAATTAAATCAAAATTAAATTTAAATCAAATTCTTATACAGTCGAATCTCCAATAGCGGCCATCTCCTAACAACGGACATTGTTTTCACAATTATTGAAATAAAAATGCATACAAAATAACATCCTAACAACGGCAAGTTTATGTTTCAGTTAACGGCCGTTGTTCAGAGGTTAAATGTATTTATATGAAATAAATTTACATTTTTATTATATTAAGAAATAAATTTATTACTCCATTAACAATTTATCTATTATCTATGAAATTAATATTAAAATAATATACTTACAGACATTTCTGTCCATATATTTGTTCTGGAAATAAATTTTTAAAACAACGAAAATCTCTAGAAGTGGATGTAATTTGGTTCCTGGAAGACGATTATACGGATTTCGATTACTTCCCAGATAAATAACGTAAGTAAATACGATGCCAGCAAGAAGAATTAAAACAAAATTCCACAATAAGCTGCTGTAAAGACATTTCTGGAGAATAAAGAGAAATAGCATTGCGTTTTTCTGCTTTCAGTTGTAACGCGTTTTGATGTTGTAGTCTGATCAAGAAAATGTGTTTGCCTGATTATTATTAAGATATGTTCTGCTCTGTGATTGGCTGAAAAGAAGCGGGGGGTTCTATTGGTATGAAACTCCGAGAGAAACAGCACATTTGAGATATTTCAATTCATTATTATAATAAAAAATACTTGTTTATTCACTGAAGTCGTTAAACTTTTTATATTGTGTATTGTTCATACTAAAGATTTGAGGTTTCTTTTTTCATGATTGTGGTTATTATTATGCAATTACCATAACAATAATTAAGATAAACTGTATTTCCTTTTTTTTAATATTGTGTTATGTATTAATCATAATATTCTGATTATATTTTACATTATCATATTGTTGAAAGATAAAATAACTTACATGTACGTATTTATAAACCCATTTATATTATTAAAAACAGGTTTTATCAGAATTTCACACTCGTTCTTCTCTAAACATAGCCGCTGTAAAGTGAAAAACACTTGTAGCTTTCATAAATTATTAGCAGATGCATGAAATTCATTGAAAAACTTTTTTATATTTTAATTATTTACTAATATTTCATTATCATTATGTTATTTATTGCCACGTGAATAATTTCATTACGATGAGTTCAGACTACGAATCCAGAATATTAATGATATATCTTCGTTTTATTCAGTCGTTAATGATTATATATATATACATTCATTTTAAAGTATTAATGGTAATATAATAGTTAGTAAAGTATAGATTTATACTAAGATATAGTAAGATGTAAGATGTCTAAATCGCTCATGTTCCTGGGTTACATAGAATAATCGATAAATTACTAAAGAAGAAAAATCTAAGGGAAGAAAATTAAATAAATCAATAAAAGTAAATATTTAAAACTTATATAATAAATTTTAGCATATCTGTAGAACTGTATATTAAAATTAAGGGATTAATTAGGTAATAGAAATTTTGTATGCTGTTAGTTTAAGGTATTGTCGCAGTCTAAAGGAGTAAGAGGAGTAAGGCAGAGACGATTAAAATGTCAGTCAATTGCGCTGGGAGGCCCGGAGATCTCTGCCCCCAAAACGATATGTTTTGCGGGCGGTCGATAAACCATAGAAACTTATGTCAAGACCCGTTTCTCAACACCCATTGTCATTCTCGTCGATGGGTAAGATTGAAAAGTTCCAATTAGTACCTAAATGGTGAAAATAGTAAAAACAATGAAAAACAATCGCTTTGTTTTGCTCCTCTTAAGAGAACGTATGGTACCGTACATCATAATTGTTAAGATTATATTAAAAAATAATAAAATTATGATAAAACTAAAATAGTACTGTACATTAATATTACAGAGTATTGCAGAATATTTACAAAAATCGTTTTCTGTGAAAGTATAAAAAGTTATAGATTAAAATATCGTTAACTAGGTTATTTCACGCATGATTCAATAAGATAATTGGATTATGTTGTCTACATTAAAGCGTTATCGGCCAACTTATATAGTGATATGCTTAATGATAATTACCAAATGAAAATGTTACCGTTGATATCGTTAAAACACTGTAAAAATTTAGTTAACATTATTTTATAAGAGAAAAATATAGAAATCTAAGCGTCAGTTGAATCTAAGGCATCAAAGAGAACATTGACCTAAATAAACCGTTGGCATGATTTCTTTTGCATTGCGTAATTAAAATACGATATTAATCTACTTAAAATCCATTGTTGCCATGTGGAATAAATTAATATAATTTGTATACAGTATAAACTTTCAGTTTAAGAAATTTCCTTTAATTCATTTCAGCTATTTCTAGTTCATTTATATGCTTTAAACTTCTGATGAAAGCTAACAGGTAGAGCCTTATTTATTAACACAAATTATTTTCTAATATTCATAATTTATAATTTAAATTAAATTATGTTTTCTTTATTTTGAAATTTATTAAAAATAAATTAATTAAATAAAATTGTATTATCTTAATCGCCTCGTCCATCCGATCGTCGTCACTGGTAGCTGACGTAATGAACTAAATAATTAAAACTAACTATTCAAATCATGTATAAGCCAGTGACTTTGATAACACATATCCTGTAAAAAATTGAAGTAAATATAGTTAAAATTATTAACAACTGTATAAAGGATAGGCTAGATGAAATAAAGCCAACGCACCACTTGGATATGTCATCTCCTAGGAGGACTTTTTACGAAAAGTGACTCTATTTAACGGTTAGATAAGTGAATAAAACCCGAAAAACTACGTGTGACCAGCCCGTTGGAGAGGTATGAACCCACAACCAATTACCATTACAAAACTACTACTAAACACTGCAGTAATAGTAATAATCATATTCTTATTCTTATTCTTATTCTTATTATTTCCACTCTATGGGAACTAAGAGAGCACTACATAACAGTGTAGTGGTGGTTAGTTGCGGGTTCGTTACACTATTAAGTAGTATATATCCGTACCAATCCCGATTTGCATAGCCTAAATCATTCAATAAGTGTGCTTAAAAATAGGAAGCACAGTCTTTAAATAATAAAACTTATTTATTTCCAAAAATATTAATGATTCTGAATAAAATTTTATATTTTTAACTGAAAATAAATAAAGTCCTAGTTGATAAATTTGCATAAATAATTAATTATTGTTTCCGTATTTTTGAAAAGTTTAATGTACAAATAAGCAGCTTAGTAAGTGGGGCATGAAGATATAAAAAAGACGTATAAGTATAAAAAATACAACTTATTTTCTTACCATTTTTTAAATTATTTATATAAATAGTTAATATTTAAAGTTAATAATAGTTTATATTTAATTTTTCATAACGTCACGTCGTGTAAGGGTAAGGTCGTGTAAGGTGTAATTGCCTATCGTCCTCCATTTTTAAACATGCTGAAAATTTTAGATATGACTCTAAAAATCCTGGTTTTTAATTAATTTTTAGCACAAAATTAAGTTATTTTAAGTTGAAATATGTGATTAGCAAATCGTTCAACTTATGTTGGACTAAAAAAAAAGAAAACGAAAACTGACGTTCGAAATTGTTGTAGATTTGTAATATTTACCCAGCTGCTAAAACACAAAGGGCAAAAACTTTAGAAAAAAATTCGTTTGTGTTGAAAGCGGTTTGTCAAAAGATGACCTCTTTAGTTTAATAACACTTAACAGTTTATTTTTCGAGCAAATAAAATTAAATAAAACGTACCCACGCCTGTATACAGTATAAAGTTCTTTTGTTATCTGTTTTTCAATTATATTTTGTAAAGATCTATTTGTTAATAAAACTTCATTTATATAAATTTAACACACGATTAAAAATATTTATATTTATGAGTATTGTTAGACTGGAATAAAATTATTAATAAATGAAGGAAGTTAACAACTCTGATCTCATTATAGTGATGCTATGTTGTTTGTATAAATCATTAGAATTACAAGATATTTATCAAACAAGTCTAGAGAAACATTAATTAGCATTGTGAATATTCTGATTGAAGTTAACATTGGAAAGGGATAAACTGGAGTGAATTTCTAATTTTTAAGTATGTTAAAATGCCTCAATTCTCTCCACTAAGCATCTGTGGTATCTCTAGTGTAATATACTGTGTTGACTGAGCTACTACTATTAACGATTACTATACAGTCAGGTTTAAATGCTTTCGTTTATTTCCAAGTGACCCCATGAAATAAGATAACATGAAATGAGAGAATTCAGCACAGAGGCTACGTGAAACAATAATTTACTTACATATTTATTACATTTATCATTTATCATTCTATCATTTATAAGGTATTAAAGAAGGATCAGTTACATCAGTCACACACAAAATCATGCCACATTTTCCAAAAACATTTTGTGACAAGATGTCCCATAGCATGAGCTAAAAATCCAATCAATCCAATCCAATTCTTTTTCTATTTTTAGAAAAGGAAAAAATCAAAATAATATTTTCTTGCAAAGTTCCCAGCAGTGTTCAAGATCACGCTAATCCATTATTTCTTTGCAATGTTTCTCTTCTTTATAGGAGTGTCCCTGAGAACTTTTTTCCTGGCTTTTCTTTGCTTCAAAAATTATGCATACAGTGGATTCTTCATTACGATGCAATGTTGGGTACTTGTGAATTTTATGAATTTGTTAATTTTTAGGAAATGTTACTCTTAAAGAATTTTCACTTATTTTTACTTTTCATCTTTGTGATTCTTAGTTTTACTAGATTCAGGTTCAATAATTGCTAAGAGTTGAATTCAGCAGTAAATGTTGAGCATTCTTGCATTTCAATTGGAGAGTAATGACTGAACTGCTTACAATTACGATTACAGTAGTAAAAGAAACATGATTACCATTGAAGTGCCAATATTTCCATTGTCATAATTGTTACTGGAAGCAAGAATGTTTGTTGATGACATTTTTTCTTCAGCGTTGCTGAATAGTTTATTTTCAACATAATATATTGAAAACATGCTATGCTTCAATCACTTGTGGCAAATCAGTTCAATGGACAGATTCCACATATTGGGAACACTTAAACAGCATTTGACCGAGTGGCTGATTAGTCATGTTCCCTGAAAACTCCCAAAATAAAGACTCACCAGGATTACTTAAAACCCACTGATATTAGCCTGGTGATAAAAGCTTTAAGAACATTTGAACACGGAAAGATCCAATAATTTCAAAATATGTATGGTATGTATGACACGATAAATAAAGTAATGCAATACTATGTTCATTGCAAAAATTATAAGCAACATATTGCATTCAACTTTATGTTGGCAAAAGTGCTCAAATCACTTTAAAAATGCCTCATTAACATAATTACTTTCTTTCAAGATACTTTCTGTTCCAAAGATAATTTTAAAAATATGTACCTACATGTAGTCTTTAATCAAATAATCATACACAGTATGAAATCTGTAATAAAAACTTTAAATATATATATATATATTTATTTATTTATATTAAAGTTTTTATTCTTTTTTATTGCTGTTGACCCTATTTATAAACATACCTTCAAATTCAAGGGAAATCTTAAAAACACGACAAATGCGTTCTGGAAATAATCTGAACTTTAATTATAATACGTAACCAGGGCCATCGAGAAAGAAAAGCTGGGAATTTTTTCCTCGAGTCTGAAGAAAATTTGGGGCCCATAGAGGTTTTTATACCTATAACTTAATGTTATTTATGAATTCTAAAATTAATTTTTAAAAAATTTAAAAATAAAATTGTTTAAAACTGCTTTCCATTAATAAAAAACATTATACGTATTTCTGTAAAAATAAAAAGACGTAGTCGCTTCCAAAAATACATTAATAATCTACATTAAACAGCGCAACTTTCAAGTGGATATAAGGATCCGAAACTCCCAAATAGAAGTCAAGGATGAAGAACTCAAGGCGTCGTAAGGTTACCAACTCCAATTTTTACAAAAATTTTATATTTTTAATTGGATTATTTCTATGTTTTAAAGAATTATTTCCTGGGCGATCATGTAGCTTAAAAAAGGAAGGTCGGGTCGTCTGAATTCTTATTCTGGAACATTTTAAAGAAATAAATGGTGATCGACCAAGTATTTTAGGAAGCGACTACGTCTTTTTATTTTTACAAAAATTTTATCATCCAGCGAAAATTTTAAAATTAAACGTATTTCATTTATTTAAAAAAAAACAGCAGAATGGAACCCGCTAAGGAGTTAAATGGACCCGATCTATCCAGGCCCCCCATACAAACTCTTGACGGCCAGGCATACAACGCTTAATCATTTCTTTATATTATATTCAAATAAACAGACTTACATTGGAAGTTTGCTCAAGAGAATTAGATGAAGCAAACAGCAAAGTGAAACCATGTTTGCTTCCTCTCGTTCTCTTGTATAGGCTTGTAAGGACACGCCATCTGTCAGCCAAAAATGATAATTGTAATTAGAAAATAAATACTGGTATATTGTAAGTTTCTTAAAACTTTTTAACGTAGCTCGTCTTAGCCCAACTTCACCTTATATTATAGGATAAATTGAGGTAAAGTATAGTGCTTACATGTTATAGTGTTCTCATTTAAAAAGCATTCACTTATGCTATAAATATTGAACATAAAATCTGTAGGCGGTTTTAGATTTAGAGTATATTTAGATGGATATATTTAAATATAACTTATCTCTACTTTTAATTTAAGTTTTAACTTTTTTTATTTACATTATATATTTTATTTAATAAAGATATACTGTACATATTCTTAAGGCACTCGTCCTTTGTTAAGAAAACGTACACCCGTTTTCTAATAATGCTCTCATTGATATAATGCAACATTTCTTGTTAAACTTTATCTTACACATTGAATAATTCGCAAATTCATTAAAATATCTTACATATTTCGCATAATAATATCATGTTTTTAAATAGCTTTTACGACGATTAAAATATCTCTGTTAAACGAGCGTTTTTTCACGTTTTACTTTCCCGATTGTTACGTGTACATTAATATAATAAAATAAAATGAAGAAATTGCCATAAATATAATATAATGAAATGAAGAAATTGTCATAAATAAAATAAAATAAAATGAAGAAATTGTCATAAATAAAATAAAATAAAACGAAGAAATTGTCATAAATATAATAAAATTTAAATTAAGCAATATGCCAAACCAAAATCGAAAAAATTGTAAATTATTAAAGTTTAACATACAAAAGTATAATGATTTTTTCACCAAGATCAATAATTATACCTGAAAATTATCTCGTAGAGGTTGCCTACATTGTTTTTCACTCTTCCCTCTATGTGGGCACTAAGAGTGCCTTTTTTATCAAGTCCATCTTGGTCTCAGCCAGGTCCACAATGTGACAGTAGAGTGATAAGGATGAGGCCCGAGTCCCAATGTTTCCTCTAAGTTGCGCGGATGCGCGGCCGCGCACTGCTCAAATTTTTGCCGCGCACGAGAATTTATGTGCCTCGCAGGCAAGCGTGCACACTCATTTGAATTGTTGTTTATTTATTTCTCACTCTGTCTGCAACATGATTATTGCTACGTATATTTCGATTAAATACATTAAATCATTGACAAAAGATAATATTTTGTATGGAAGTATGTTTTAAAGTGAATTTTAATCTCTACTTTATAATTTATAAGAAAAAATAAGATTTTATATATATATAAAATTTTTCTGAGCATATATATATATATATATGCTCAGAAAAATTTTTTGCTCAGAATCTGCTCAGCAAAAATTCTTTTGCTCAGAGAATTATATGTTCTGTTCATCTACAAAAAAAATTAGAGGGAACATTGGGTCCAACATATCTTGAACAAACCAGTATCCGGAATAATTCCTCGAATGTTTGACTGCCCAAATTCGGGTTCCGCGATGTGGAAGAATGGTGCCAACTGCTTCGGTTATCCGGCTGGCCTTGGTCCACTATGAGTATTAAAGTGTCGTTTAATTTCTGAGGTCTTTGAAAGTGTTATGTGAGAATCGGATATATTACATCTTCATCCATGCAGGACAATTGGGTGATGAATAATTAATCTTTCACGACATAACGTGTTTGTGTCTATAAAATCTACTATAATAAATGCTTAAGGTCCTTACTATATCTACAACGAATTAATTTTTATTAAATTGTATGATTAAATAAAGATATTTGGTGTAATATGCATCCATT
>NW_027121843.1:0-9689 GCF_030686945.1 Centruroides vittatus | reverse complement strand
TAGCAAAGGTAGAGAGTGGGCAGAAGATGGCTGATGTCTGAAGTTGCTGGGCAGTATGGCTTGAACAGGTCTACAGTAGGCTGCAGTTTAATCTTATCTAAGAAAGATACTGTATAATCAAGAAGACTCAGCAACTAAAGGAGTAAACAAAATCACATCTGAGAAATAAAGAACATTGAAGAGATCTATAAACTGGATACCTGAAACTGATTCTGACAACAGAAGAATGCCAAGAACTCTTGAAACATCAAGAAACTCGGCAAGATATGTTTTCTTCTGAAAAAGAGGATTAATGTCGATATCTGCTATTAAACATTTTTTTGAAGAAGTGGGAGGATGTTAGTACGATGGCATCCAAACCAGGTTGAGGTTAATAGGCTTAGGGATCTCTACAATTACAATGCTATTAATTACTTCTGAAAAATCCTGAAGAAGAGAGGAAAGCAATCAACAATAGACAGATTCTTTAACCCCCACAAACAGAAAAAACATATAAAAATGCAAGACTGTGTATGTATGTATTTTTATTATTACATATAAATAAATGTAGTAAGAAAGTATATATTTTTTATTTTTCGGGGTCTTCAGAACGAATTAATCAAATTCCCATAAAAACCTCTGGTAAATTGATAATCGGTTAATGAACAATTCGGATAGCGAACAAAGTCTTGGAACGGATTATGTTCGTTAACCGATCACCCACTGTATTTGCAAAATTTTTGGTATAAAGTATGGAATTCTAAAACTGTTATTAATACAAATCAATTACATCTAGTCTATTTTTTTATATTAATACTTGAGAAAATTTAATTTTTTCTTCTACTAAAAATTTAAAATTATAGCTTTTTAAAAAATTACTTATTTTAGAATGCTTCAAGAGAAATTAGATCAACCTCCTTCTACACCTCCATCCCCAAGCAATGTGAACAATGGAGATACAGCTGCCAATCTTGCTTTGCATATTAAGCATCTTCGTAATGAGGTTTCTAAATTAAAGATGCAGTTAATTAATACTCATCAAGAACGTAAGTAATGAATTTAAGTAATAAATTATTTCAAAATAAATTAAGGTTTTCAATATAATTATAAGATATGATGTGCTTCTTATCAGTTTTTATAATAATTTGTACATTTCTGCTTAATTACACGATTGATTTCTGATTATTTAATTAAATGTGATCAATAGTTGTCCAATATTACTTAACCAGGTATTCCTAGTTTTGAGAATTATAGATTTCTAATGTTGTATTTTAGTTGTGTGTGTCTTTATAAACAGTATATACTATAAACTTGTCTTAATCTAGATTCTGAAAAGATGGCTCGTTATGCTATTGAAGAAAAAAATATACGTGAAGAAAATGTTAGGCTACAACGCAGACTTCAGATGGAGACTGAAAGGCGTGAAGCTTTATGTCGCCATCTCTCTGAAAGTGAATCTAGTCTTGAAATGGATGAAGAAAGGTATATATAACTGTTTTTACATATATTATTTTAATTTTGTTCATATATTTTTAAAAAGTTTTTATAAATGTGAAAAAATCCTATATATCCAATTACTTTTGATCAATAATTTTACAGTTTATTCTATACATTAAGCATGCAGTATGAAAGAAAAATAAAATTTAAAGGTTTCAATAATAATTTTAACAAAAGTAATATATTACTATTATTAAATTATAAATTTTTATTAAAGTATAAATTTTGAAGTTTAACATTTTTTAAAGATGTAAATTTAGTTTACTCAAGTTTATTTTACATTATGCTTATATAAATACTAGGTGTCTTTGACAGTCCAATCACAGCATTTTGCATTGCTTTGTGATTTTCTCTTCTTCTATGTTGCAATTTATATAATAATTCTGTATATAAACAATATTAGTTTTATATATACAGTGGAACCTCGCTTAAAGAGCGCCTCGCATAATGAGTGATGAGAAGAGGGGAAGTCCTGGATTGTGTGCATGCTCCATCATGCTATTATCTGCATTTTTTTTTTTTTTTTTTTTGTGCAAATTTAATTCACATTCCAGGTTGGTTCATTCTGTGCTAGAAGAAAAGATGATAATGATTCACGCTGTTTAACAATGTATATTGTGTAATTTTCTTTGAATAAACGTTATACGTAAAATATTGTATTTACTCGCATATAAGACAATTTTGCATATAGGACAAGGTGTGACTTTAAAGATCAAAATAAAGAAAATTAGATTTATTAATACAATTCTAATTTTATTTCGTTTAATCACAAATAAATTATCATCAAATGTACGTATTAAGGCAAACAACCATGTTTTCTTGATGCTATCACCTTTTGTCTACTCGGACTCGTCCTCCAAAGCTTTGTTACAATTCTCCTCTTTTTCACTCTTACTCACAAAGTATTGTCCTCTGATCTGTTGAGTGAATTTAAAATGCAGTATTTCCTGAATGACTGCTATCAGCTTTTGAAGATAGCTTTTCCACACACCTGATACCCATGTAGCAAAACCAAAAGATTATAATGCATGTGACAGGAAAAAGTTTATTTTTAATGATTCAGAATGTACAAATATTCATTAAAAATACCAATTTAACAAATATGAAATAACTACATTTATAATCATTGCTAAGTGACCAGCTATTTTCCAAATCATTTCTTTAGAAGTGACATTCACATTGACCTCAATAGCACTCTGCTATAATGGCAGCATGGTTCACAAAAATTATTGCAAAAATGCAAAGGATCCTTTGCTCGCATGTATAGGACAACCTAGGTTTTTGAAGCAGTGAAAAATGAATAAAAAACCTCGTCTTATATGCAAGTAAATACGGTATTTGAGTATTTTTTCAGCATGGAACACATTTTATTTTATATTAATTTCTATGGGAAAAATTGTTTCGCTTAATGAGTGTTTCGCATTACAAGTAAGGTTCTGGAACAAATTATGCTCGTTAAGCAAGGTTTTACTTTATGTATTAATTGAATATCTATAAATAATGAAAGTATGATAAAAATTAATTGATGAAAAGATAAAAGAAAACTTTGTTATTTAAACAAGTACATATAAAATTAATAATAGTAAACGTTGAAAAACAGACAGATGGCATTTAAATTAACATTATGTTCAGATGCCATTACATTGTATGAAATGTTCGTGTTTAAGTTTCACATCTCATACTGTCTAAAATAATAATGCCTAAATTGACTTTTATAAGATTCTCTATTTTTCTAATAATATACTTGACATCCCGTTTCAGCACTACTACATTTTTTTCAGCATGAAGTCTGTTAGAAATAGACAGTAATTCTCGATTACAGCTTGATAGCTAAGGCCATCTTCCTTTAAAGCCCAATATTCGACAAGAGCCTGTTACGTGAATCCTCCTTTGCAGTATTCAGCTATTAATAATGGCATGTATATAATAAATATCTTTATTTTCACCTGGTGAAAATAAAGATAAGAATATTTTTACTTTTAACTAAGACTTCCTCTCTTTGCTAATCAGAAACTACACCAGTATAATAAGTTCTAATTATAAACAAGATTCTTATAAGACTGTTTGCATATTCCCTTGGAATACATTCCATTGAATCTGTAGGTGTAAGTTTCTAGTGGTAAACAAGCTTTTATCTGGTACTACAGTCCTGACAAAAAAAACCTCGGACAGTAATTCATTTTAATCAAGCTCTAGCTTATTCTTTAATAATATCAAACAAAAATTTTGTACACTTCATAATAATTATTTTATATTAGTAAATGTTTACTGATATTATAACAGAATATTTTTACATTAAAAATTTTCATGTTGACAATATTAAAAAAGTTACAAGCAGTTAAAAAAAAAGCATGCGGATTCAAGTCCCACTTTGGGCCGATTCTTTTCTTCTAGTTTAATCTAAATTAATTAATTAAATATTATAATTATTAATTCTAATATGAAATGGCGCCTAATGCCACACTCTAGTGCCAAATTCATTTCTAATTTATAATCATTATATCCAAATTTAGCCTGATCATTTACTACAGTTGTGGGTGTATATTTGCTTAATATCAGGTTTTGATTGGTTTGTATATATGTATAAAAGAAGTTCAAGATTTTTAAACAAGATGTATTGCATTCACCATTCAAAGATTCAGTTATATATGTTATAGTCAAAACCCATCTTTAGTTAGAACACGTTTTAACTAGTTTATACTGGATGTCTTTGTTAAAACCCGTTTTGTCTAGTTAAAACTAGTTTTAACTCAAATTCATTTTTGACTAGCAGTAAATTCTAGTTTTAACTAGACAAAACGGGTTTTAACAAAGACATTCAGTGTAAACTAGTTACAATGCATCCTAACCAGAAACATATAGAGTGATTCGGGTAAGATGGTAAGCGGGAGAAGATGCCTACTTTTTGATATTTTCAAACAGTGACGTCAGATATTGTCATGTGTTTGTATGATGAATCATTGGGCCAATATTGAGTGCGGAAAGCTGTAGTTGGCTACCGTTACCTCATTTTCTACGTCCGAGAAGAATAAAAGCTAGATAAGAACGAAGTTTTTGTTGTGAAATGTTTCTAGAATCTTTTTAAAACAAAGTTAAAATAGAAATTATTAAAAATTGCGAAAAACAATGTGTGATGTAGTTAAGATTCTAAAGTTTTCATTGTGAGCTGCCGCCGATCCCGATCGGACACGCTAGAACACGTGACTCCGCAAGGCATCTTATTCCGACAAATGGGAAAGATGCCACATTTCTCTTGGGGTAACATGTCTATTTTTTGTTAATTGAATTCCAATATGCCTATTTTTAATAAATTTTTGTTTTCTCGTTTTATTGCAGGATACGCATAGAAATTATATAAGGACTTCTCAAAAAGGTTTTTGGACTGAAAAGAGCTTTCAGCTAGCTATAGAGCACGTTAGAATGGGCGGAAACTTAACAATACTTATACTGTGCTGTTATACTTACTATGAAGTACTTTGTACTACATATGCAATAAATAAAATTTGGTTAAGATATTCGAAAATTAATTTTATGCAATTATATTTGTTATCTTACCCTAATGGCATTTGGCATCTCACCCGGATACTTGGGGTGAGGTGCCTAAAATGCCAGACAGTAAAAAAGTCGTCATTGCAAACACAATATACAATTATTTTTCATATACTCCAAAGTTTTATTTGAAAAACATGCTCAAGAATATGATATTTTCGTTAGAGGCCTCCAAAACCCAAATTATCGGTATAATTTCCTTTATAAGCATAATGTTAGACATCTTCCCCCAAATCACTATACATAACTTTATTTCCCCCAAACATATTTATGTAGCTAAAATTAGTTTTAACTAATGTTAAAAGTTAAAACTAGTTTTATCTAAAATCAAAACATGTACAGCAGTAAATTAACTAGACAAAACCCATTTTGTCTAGTTAAAACTAGAATTTACTGCTAGTCAAAAATGAATTTGAGTTAAAATGGGTTTTAACAAAGTATAAACTAGTTTCAACTAGTTAAAATGCATTCTAACTAAAAACGGGTTTTGACTGTAACATATATATATATATATCTGTTTTTTAAAATTATTCTAGTAATTCGGACACAAATCATTCATTGTATTCATTCAGACACTTGGCAAATTTCATCTTTAATATTTATTTAGTTGAGTATTTAGTTTAATATTTACCTAACTAAAATTATTCTCTTTAATTTAGACATTTCAATGAGATGTCTTCTCAAGGTCAAGTGATACCACGTTCCAGAACTATGTCTAGTCCTATTCCATATAATCCATCAACTACTGGTTCAAGGCCTTTGAGTCCAGGTAATGCTTTAATCATAAAACTTGTGGATTTGGTTTAAAATAACTTTAGTCCTATTATTGATTTAATTGACGTCAACAAATGGTTAAATTAAAATTAAAATAAAAAAGATGCATTTATTAATTACAGTCGAGTCTGCATAAGTCGACACCCCAAGGGGAAGTGGAAATGTGTCGAATTATCCAATGTGACGACTAAAGTGAAGTTCGAAAAAAAACCACAAAACTACAATTAATAAAATACAGTAGTGCGATATACAGTAGTATAGGCTTATAATACATTGTGTCCTCCATTTACAATTACTCTGTAGATGAAAAACTGAAAAATTCGTTTAGTGTTGTTTGTTTTGAGCACTTAACTGTCTCGACTTTCATTTTCAACGATCACGAACGCCTTGAAAACATCATCTTCGCAATTGTCAATCATTGGCAAGTAACGTCTAAAGATTCTTAATGCCTCTGGCATGAGAAAATGCAAAATTGGATTCTGGTGTGACGTTGATGTAGATTGTATATTTTCTTTTTGTTTATCTGTTATTATTTTATACATAAAGATACATAAAATGTTAAGGCATTTTTATTAATATGTATATATATATATATATATATATTAATATATTATTACATTATTAAATATATATTAATAAATAAATCGACTCCCCTCCTGAAAAAAAAAAATGAGTTTGCACCACACGTGCAGAGTGAATTCATTTTTTCAGGAGGGGGTGATGACTTATCGGAGTGTGGGTCGTAGTATGTCGACTTATCTAGTGGTGATGAGTTAAACGGTGTAGAGTAAATCAGAGTTTTTTAACATAATGCCTATGTAAGTCGGCCGAGACCACAAAATAGTGAGTACTTAACCGATGGTGTAGAGTTATCCGATGGTGTAGAGTTACTTATGCGGACTCGACTGTAATTTTAATTTGTATTTATTTGTTGTTTTTAAAAAAGTTTATTGTTAAAATATTTAATTTTTATTAAATATTTTAACAATATTTTAATGTTGAAATTTACATATTTTTACTCTAATATTTTATATTGAAAAATATACAAAACATTATTAAATAGAGTGTTCTTTTAAAAAGGAAAAACATTGTTTCATTTATATGTACAGTGAACTCCCATATAATGCGTAAGATAAATTTAACTTTTTCACATAGTTTCTGATTTTTTGTTTAGAAAAGCAAAAATATATACTTACCAGTTGTTTATATATGAACGGTGAAGCCAACAGTTTAAAAAAGAATTGTTTCATTGTAAATAATCTTTGATTGCCAGTGCAAAACAGTTGCAAAATGTTTAAAAATTGGTTTTATATGCTTTTTTGTTAGCTCTATGCTTTTTTATTGACTCTCCAATGAACAGGAAGTGTTGATTTGCCTACGTTTTTCATTACATGATTTAATATACAATTAATTAACATTGTCTTAGTTATATGTTCTCCAGCTGCATTAGAACACAAAAGTAATGTTATCCTGTCTTTTGATGCCTTGAAACCAGAAGTGGAAGGTCTCATCTTTCGCAATATATGTTCTGTCAGGCATTTTTTCTAATACAAAGCAAATTCATCAATGTTATAGACTTTTTCTGCTATATAATTGCCTTTCTCTATAATTTTAGAAAAATTGTTCAGAAAATCTTTGATCTTTTGCAATAACAGCTAAAATTTAGAGACATGTTTGAACTTGCATAAATTGGTCCAATAATGTATGTCCCCTATAACACAATTTCCTACAACACAGAACATATCCCTTGCATTATATGGGAGTTCATTGTATACGTAACTTAATTTTTAAGATTGCAATCATAAATATAAGAAGGAATAACAACAGTCTACAAAAAATAATATCTGTAATAGACACATGTTCAGAAGCAGTGTAAGTTATAATAGTCATTTAGCTATATAAAGTTTTAAAAATTTTAATTATGGGACTTGTATACATAATACTTCATTTAACAAAATGACAGATATGATGATGATGCAGGTCATTTGGTCTGTTATTAATTAATATTATGTATACATTACCATCACTTGATGACAAATTATTAATGTATTCATACATAAAAGATAATTTTTTTTTTCATGTCATCATCCTATGTAAATATTTAAAGAGAATAACTAATACCAATGTAATATTTGGTTACAGAAAGGAAACCATTAGAAAGCTACTAAAGATTTCTTAAAGAAATTTTGTCAATAAAAGATATTTTATTAGTGCAGTTGTTTTAAAAACAAGAAATAATTAGTAAATAAATTATTTGAATTCAATAATTCCAAACCATCTGCTTCTCTATTAATTAAATTGTTACTTATGAAATCTTGAGAACAGTAGTTCTCAAGATTTCAAAAGTAACAATTTAATTAATAGAGAGGTTGAGGCGCACATATTCAGCCCAAAACATGAATGGCAGACTGCCGAGCTCCACCGTCTGACAATTCTGGACAGTCGATAATGGCGTTCGTTATGTCTAGAATGGCAGGTAGACAATCAGCTTAAACTTCTCCATCTTTATGTGTTTGTAGTTAAAATTATGACCTATTTTATTAAAATAATGATTATTTAAGCATTTACGAATAATATTATAAAGAAACAGATGATTTTAATCCAGAAGTTATTTAATTATTCAATTTTTTAACAAGTGATGCAAAGTGCCTATAGAATTTACATATATTTGTCTTCATAATAGCTTATCTTAACTTTTCAACAGCGGAACAGTCAGAGTGGCACTACCACTACCACATTTCTTTTCCGCATTGTGGAGAAGAAATGTGGGAAATTTTTAAAATATTTTTTCACATGTTTTTTCTCATTACCATTTCAGAAAAAGATTTTGTAAACAGTTATGTCTAGTAAAGAAAAGTCTTTTTTTATTCCTGCATAATTCATTTTTTATGTGAATTTTTTTTCGCGGTAGTTTTTGGCTAGTTTTTGGTGATACCCCCAAAAGAATTTAGCAAATATATACGTCCCTCACCACTGCCACATGATTGCCCTTGACGAATATATTTATCTCTCACTGCTGAGTGGTTAAGGTAGGTTTGTTCTTCCACGGCATCTTCTATCATCAACAGCATAGTACGTTTGTAAATTTTCTAAAAATTAATTTTCTGAGCTGCTTTTGGATTTACATAAGCCACTACTTCCCTCGACAAAATTATGAGGTAGTCCTATTATCTGATCGTACGGCAGGAGACCCAAACGCTAACTAAAAATATTTAGTGTTATTAAACATCTTATAAATACTTTTAAACAGTTTAATTTGTTTATTTACCTTTGCTGGTAACCATCGATGTTAAATGTATCTGCCATTTTTTCAACAAATTTCCCATGAGTCAATGTGCGATGTTCACTGAGTCACATGATGTGTGAACAGAGCACCGCAAGATGTTTTACTTGGACTTAAAACATCAAACGTGTACTTCTGCTTGCCGTACAAGTTTAACGTTCATACTTGCGCCTCAACCTCTCTAATATCTAGTGAGTTGAGCAAGTAATTCCTGCAGATAGGTATTATTCAAGTACGAGAATCTTTTATTTTTACATTTTGCTTTTCATAAAGTGCACTAAATAAATTTTTTTAACTTTTTTTAAACTAAACTACATGAAGAGCATGGAAGTTTTTTTTTAATATAAATTTAAGAAAAAAATCACAAAAAGGATTTCAGATATATTAAAGAATACCAAGAATTATATATCAATACAAACTCAATCTGTTCCTATAATAGATAGATAACTGAAGATAGAGACTGCTGTCAGAATTTTATTTAAAGAAATCTTTTTTGGATTTTGTACACTAACACCGATATATTAAACAATTATATATAATGTTTAATATATCAGTGTTAGTGTACAAAATCATGTATAAAAAAAAGTAATATATAGCAATAAATTTT
>NW_027121842.1:0-9682 GCF_030686945.1 Centruroides vittatus | reverse complement strand
CGGCATTATTTCTGACGAGTCTAGACGAAATTTCCCTGCCAATTGCCTCACCCTTTAAAAGTCAACTCTTACAGTTATAACGTAAACAAACGTAAAAACCTTGCATTTTTCTGCGTACTTTAGATTTTCTTTTAATAATTTTTAAGCTAAATGTTTTATTTACACTAGAAAGTGTCTTATTCAAAACTTCCGGCCATAAATTTTCTCGGGAAAAGACCTCACTTCCGGTTGTTTAATCGCGGGAAAAATACAATTACTCTCTTATTCTAGACGATTATAGTAATAATTGTTCTAATAATGTTAAAACGTGTTTCATAATCACCTTTCGAAACAAAATCTTTCTTCGCTTAGCATTACATACGTTCCGCCAACTCCACCCCTTCCGGAATAGACAAGGTGCGTAAACAATGTAAACACTACAATTTTCTTCTTCATCATCCGTGCGACCATCGCCATATTAATTTAAGCCCATATACTTGATGAAAACCGTTTTTTAAAGAGAAAAGTATAAGAATTTGATGAAAATAAAAACATATTTTATCATAATTTATGTATATATAGAATTATGATATTGATTTAATGTTGATCAAGTGGTAGTCTAATCCGATTAACGGTAGACTGTCTCACAGCTAAACAGGTTTAATAACTCCTTTATTGGCTTTTTACATATGCATTTCGGATCAGTGTCATCATTCCTGATCCCTCCTCAGTGCTTTAAGTTCTTCATATACTCCCTAACACACATACAGCACTCTTCGAGTTCTGTTTACATATTCCTTTGACAATATTGTTAATTTCCCTTTCACCAGTGTACCACAGTAATAGTACTGGCCTTCTTTAAAAAATTCCAAACCTTTACACATAGTACTATTACTGTGGTACACTGGTGAAAGGGAAATTAACAATATTGTCAAAGGAATATGTAAACAGAACTCGAAGAGTGCTGTATGTGTGTTAGAGAGTATATGAAGAACTTAAAGCACTGAGGAGGGATCAGGAATGTTGACACTGATCCGAAATGCATATGTAAAAAGCCAATAAAGGAGTTATTAAACCTGTTTAGCTGTGAGACAGTCTACCGTTAATCGGATTAAAGAGACTACCACTTGATCAACATAAAATACAGCTACTAAAGAAAATTTAATAAAAAGATATTGATTTACTTTATGTAAACGTTCTGTTTTCTTACGTTCAATTACAGCTGCAAACTTCATCACTTGGAGCGTGTGACAAAATATTCTTATATCAATTATTACTTTTTTACGGATACAGGTGAGACGTGTGACAATATATAACTTCATCTTTAAGTAACATTCCCTCATTTACAAGTCATTTTAAACATTGTTTTTACATAAAATTATGAAATGGAATGTTTCAATTGTACCGTAGAGGAAGGGGGGAAGAATCTAGGCGTGAAAAAATGTGTTTTTAACTAAATTATAATAAAATTTATTTATACATACGAAAAATATTGATAATTTTCTTCTGGTGAAATGTGTTTCGATAGAATTAATGACTAATACGGTAAAGAATACATTGTTGACAATAATGACGTTTTTTATTACCCTTTCTGCACTATTTATTATGTATTAAACATAATTTCCTATATTATAGCATCATAATGTGTATAAAAACTGAAAATTCTCATAATTTGTAAACGGAGATACTCTGGCATAAAAAGCATACTGTACACTCTCTTTATTTCAGCTCAATTATTCGCGATTATTTTCTTAAATAAACCTATTTAATTCATAATGTTCTAATTTATTTGACAGAAAGAAATGTTTATGGCCCGGATTTTATATATCTAATATTTCTGTCATCATATTATTTCAAATAGCTCTGTTCGAGGGATGTCTGCACATTAACCCCATCTTCGATATAATTGGTTTTTTCTGTATTACACTGAATTTATTGTTTTGTTCTGTTTATTATTAATAACGTAACTTTGTTTCTGTTTACTAAATTAAGTTTACAGCAAATTACTTAGAAACTGTCAATTATAAAAGCCAAACACAAATAGCTTCATTTTTACGATATTATATTAAAATAGTTATAAGCATTATTAAATAATTATTATTTATGCCTGTGTATCGCATTTTGTGAAAGTCCAGTGTTTAGAAGAACTAATCATTTATTGTACAGTACATGTACACGGAGAAATATTCTCTCGTCTTTCGTGAATTTGTTAATGTTTATTAATATCTACTGTAACATTAATTTTGTTACTTAGTGTTAGCTTCCCGTCACTTAATCGTTGTAAATTTATTCTGTAGGCGTGGTTGGCGGAAGGTTGTGTGCACTGATCCTTTTTCTTTTTTTATATAACTCGTTTCCATAATTGTGAAGGTAAAGTAGTAATCTTCACTAAACATATTTAGGTACTTCGTATTATTTAAATTCATCAGGCTTCGTGGAAGCATTTTTTAAAACTTTGTTTATCGAGCTAAAATTGAACTTCCAGTCATGCCACATTGCCCGGGAGCATTCAATGCTTATGCCATGAGCATCATTTGGCGTCACTGCAGATGCTTCTATCTTGATGCGATGTCCAGAAAGTGGGTTTCCGTGCTGCTTGTTTGCCCTATACCTATGACTAAGCCATAGGGGTTGTCGTTGACAGTTTGTACAAAGGCCGCTATATCAGGCTCCGTCTTCCATAAAATGAGTACGTCATCAACGTATCTCCTATAAAGCAAAAAATTTATTTCATTTTTCTACCCTACCATATCTGTAACTGATGATGGGAAATAGTCCTTTACAAATGTTGATATCGAACTTTGTCACTGCAATTCTTTAACAAACACTTCCATTACGGCAGAAAGCACACTATTTTTTTCTGTGAATGGTCAGTAAATTACTTTAAAATGGTGCCGGGAATATAAAAGAAATTTTAAATTTTGTAAAAACTGACATTCAGAGATTGATTTAGTCAGTAAATCTTCTGTTCTATTTTTTCAAATCTTCCAGTTTCACCAGAAGAAGAACTTCTATAAGTTCGAAAACGTTAGTGAGACGATTGTGAGACGATTTTTACAAAGAACACCGGTAACAGGTTCGTTTTTAGAGTTGTAGTTTATAAATCCCGGTGCCAGTAGATTGGAACAGTACTAATGAAAATTGGTTGCATTTTTTCTCTCTTGGCATATTTTATTGTCTGACGAGATACTCTGAGTGACTGATGGACCATAATTGCAGTGTAGTAAAGTGCATTATCCATTTGATAATAAAGTAGTGCAAGGGTTCATCGAATATAAAACTCTTCTTTGTTTCCTTCTTGTAACTTCCAAGTATCATCCCTGTAGTCATCTGGTGTTATGAAATTTCTGACTTGTGGTCTGAGAAGTCCTGTTACTGCTATCAATCCAATCTTTTTATACTTTGTTCTTCTGGGTGCTTCCAGAATATTTTTGGGTAATGAAGAATCCAGTCAACCAACCACACCAGCCTTGACCTAAGGCATCTTCTTGACATGCCCCTTTTGTGCAATCGTCTATGGAACTTCATAATTATTTTCATCTAGTCCATCCCAGTGTTTTGATATAGTGGGAATGTTCAGTATAGTGAGAAAACCTTTGGTACTCTGAAATTTATATTCATGGTTCTCAAGCCAAGTCTTGCAAGTGTCCAATTGGAACTTCAAACTGTTTTCTATACTGAAATTCCATTTTAATCAGTGTTTACTATAATGACGAGTTATCTGTATATTTAACAGTAAAAAATATGATTAATCCAAAATAAAATCAAGACTAAATCAAACTCTGAATGTCAGTTTTTACAAAATTTAAAATTACTTTTATATTAGCGGCACCATTTTAAAGTAATTTACTGACCATTCACAGAAGAAAATAGTGTGATTTCTGCCGTAATAGAAGTGTTTGTTAAAGAATTGCAGTGACAAAGTTCGATATCAACATTTGTAAAGGACTATTTCCCATTATCAGTTACAGATATGGTAGGGTAGAAAAATGAAATAAATTTTATCTGTGGAGCAAATAACCTGAACAATTAAAATAAAAAAATAAATAAAAACAGCTATTTTAAATATGAAAGTAAGAGAGCAATAATTAAAATTTTAGTTAAGCTTGATTTTCATCAATTTATATTCATATTAATAAAAATTAAACTATTTGCTAAGAGAAATAAAACAATTTCCTTAAAAGAAATGGTGCATTTTCTAAAATTTAACACTGTGTTAAGCATAAATAAGAGTTAATTATAGCTTAGGACTTCTGTTTATATAATTGACATTCTAGATGTTAATGCAAGTAAATTAAGTGTAATGGTGTGATTTGATTTGTGTAAAGCCGTGGATTTGAATATTACGTGTTGTTGACTTGTATACTTTAAGAATGAGCAATCGTTATTAAATTGCCTCAATTGAAAATAATACTTAAGGTATATAAAATCAGTATAATAAAGAAACTATTATATTATTATTATTATTATTATTATTATGTTGGGTTAAGTGAGATATACTCGGTTAACACCGGTGGCTGTGTACTATGCCGGACCAAAGTCAAGGCATAGTAACCAAAACAGAAATTAAAGAAGTGTATCAGTGTGTGTGTGTCTGTATTCAGGAATTTTCTCACAATATGACATGTATTCAATATAGTGGCCTTCTGTAGTGTGATGTATGTGTTTCTATTCAATTCTAATGTGCCCAGGCTTTTGTGTAGTGTGTGTGGTATGACACCTGTAGAGGAGAGAACAACAGGTACAATAAGCACCCTATCCATCCTCCACGGATGCCTTATTTCCTGGGCGAGTTCTGTGTACTTGCTAATTTTTTCAGTGCATGTGTTTTGTACATTGTGAGTGTTTGGAATGGATATGTCTATAATGTATGTAATTTTATTGTGTTTGTCAATGAGTGTGATGTCTGGTCTGTTGTGGTAAATTGTTTTATCTGTGATTATGGCTCTGTCGTAGTACATTTTGTGTGTGTTGTTTTCCAATACTGTCTGTGGAATGTACTTGTAGTATGGCTCGTGGATGTCTAATAATTTGTGTTTCTTTGCAAGCTCTTGGTGTATTATATTTGCTACTTGGTTATGTCTGTGTAAATAATCTGTCTGTGCCAAGAGCTTGCAACCAGAGGTGATGTGTTGTATAGTTTCTGGCATGACGTGACATTTTCTGCATGTGTCATTTGTGAGTGTTGCATCTTTGAGTATGTGTTTTCTGTAGTTTTTTAGTATTTATGACCTGATCCTGTATGGCGATCATGAATCCTTCCGTCTCCCCAAAGAGGCATCCCCGAGCTAACCAGCTGTTTGACGCAGTTTTGTCAACAAAATCCTGGGCCAGATCATAAGGATGCCTGCCATGGAGTGCCTTTCGAGCCCACGATTGCTTAATGGTGTCTATGCTTTTTATATGTTGTGTTGTGTCCATATGATGTGAGTGTAAGTTTAATGGTGTGTTATTCGAGTCTGCTAGAGTTACTGCTTTATGTAATTGTGATGTTTCTTGTTTTTTGTAGAAAAACTCTCGCAGTGACTGTATTTGTTTGTAGTGAAGGTTAACTATGTCAATCAGGCCACGTCCGCCATCTTTACGTGGAAGGGTTAATCTTTCTGTGGCGGATTTAGGATGATGTTGTTTATGCTTAGTAAGTGTTGTTCTTGTTTTCCTTTGGAGTTGCTCGAGATCTGTGTGAGTCCAATGTATAACTCCAAAAGAATATGTGAGTACTGGGATGACATATGTGTTTATTGCTTTAACTGTGTGTTTTGCATTTAACTCTGTTCTGAGAATAGCATTTAACCTACTTTGGTATTCTTTAATTAATCTTTGCTTTATTTGTGTATGTTCTGTTAGTTTGGCCTGTTGGAATCCTAAATACTTGTAGAACTCGCCCTCTTCCATGGATTCAATAATGTCTCCATTTCCAAGTGCAAAATCTTCTTTCTTCAGGATTCCTTTTTCTATGTGAACTGTTTTGCATTTATCTAGGCCAAATTCCATTTGTATGTCCTTGGTGTATGAATGTGTGATTTGTAGGAGTTGATGAAGTTGTTTTTGTGTGGATGCATAAAGTTTTATGTCATCCATGTACATGAGATGTGACAGTGTAAACTGTGTTGTTTTTTTGTGTCTGATATTGTAACCATATTGCGTGTTGTTTAACATGTTGGATAATGGGTTCAGGGCTAAGCAGAACCAGAGAGGACTCAAGGAATCTCCTTGAAATATTCCTCGCCTAATAAAAATTTGGTTTGTTTGTATGGAAGTGTTACTAACCCTGAGATGTAGTGTTGTTCTCCAGTGCTGCATAGTGTTTTGAAAGAATGCAATGAGTGATGGATGTATTTTGTACATGTGTAGAATATGTAGCAGCCAACTGTGTGGTACACTGTCGAATGCTTTTCTGTAGTCTATATATGCCATGTGTATGTTTCTGTGTTGTTTGTGTGCTTGCCGTAGAATGACTGAATCTATGAGTAACTGTTCTTTGCATCCCTGTGATTTCTACGACAACCTTTTTGCTGTTCTGTTAGAATGTTGTGTTCTTCAACGTGTTTGTATATTTTGTTTGCGATACAGGATGTCAATAATTTGTAGAGTGTTGGAAGACATGTAATTGGTCTGTATTGTGTGGGGTCTGTGGTATTGTTGTTTTTAGGTTTCATGTAGGTGATGCCCTGAGTAAGAAAATTTGGCATGTCTTGTGGATTGATGATGATGTGTGTTAGATGTTTAGCTAGTTCCTGGTGCAGTGATGTAAACTTTTTGTACCAGAAATTGTGAATGTTGTCTACACCAGGTGTCTTCCAGTTGTGTGTTCTGTTAACAGTGTATTGGAAATCATGTATGCTTATTTCAGCACAGGGCATAGTTGGTATGTTGTGCAAGTTTCTGTTCTCCTCCTCGATCCAGCCTGCATCAGCATTATGCGTGACAGCACTGGACCAAAGTGAAGACCAATATGTTGTGAGTTCTTCTTCTGTTGGTGTGCCACTGTGCTGTGTAACAGTGTTTGCTTTGTTATTAATTTGTCTGTAAAAGAGTTTTTCATTGTTTGTAAATAATTTATTTTGTTGTTTTCGTAGTGTACATGTTTTGTATCGTTTGAGTCTACGTGCTTTGGCAGCAAGTTTTTTGTTTTAGTGTATCAATGTATTCTGTAATGTGTGTGTTGTGATGTTCATGTTTTGTGTGTGTTTTTATTTTCTTGAAAATGTTTTTGAGCTGTTTCCTTAATTTGGGTGTTATGTTGTTTTTAGTGTATTGTGTCAGCCTGCCTAATTGCTGTCTAATGTCATTTATTTGTGTTTCTATTCTTCTCTGCCAGGCAGGTTTGTGATAGAATTGTGTTTTCTGTGTATTTGTCTGTGATTGTACTTTCAGTCCATGTTGTGTCACTACTGTGACTGCCCCAGCATAAACTAATGTATGAATGTCTGAGAGTGTAGAAATTGAATGAATGTAGTGTGGTAGTAAGTGAGTGTTTACATAATTTAGTGTTTTTCCTACTTTCTTTGACGTGTTGATTTTTGGTATTCGTGGTCGTTGTGTGGGATCTGTACCTGTATATTTAGTGAGTGTTTCCTGAAATATAAGTGAGAGCGTATTAACTAAATCCAAGTCTATGTTATCAGTGATGGATGAGGAAGTGTCTGTAGTATCATTAGTGGTAATTGTTGTATGTGTGTTATTATCAATGCTTGTTGCTGGATTATCCTGACAGGTTACATGATCTTCATTAATGTTAGATGTTTCTGTCTGTTGATGTATTTGATCAGCAACCTGTTGTTTGATAAGTTCAAGTGTTGTTTGTGGAATAAGGTTGTTGTGTATAATTGTTCTTTTTTGATCAACAACCCTTTGTTCGGTGACAGTGAGGTGAGGATACTGTTGTGTGAATCTATGGTGTAGTTGTTGTCTGTATGCTGTCATGTTTGTTTCGAGTTTTGTGATGGTGTAGTAACTACGGATGATAAACTTGTTCATTTCTACTGTCCATTTCATCCGTTGGCGTGGTTTTCCAGCCTTTGTGGTCTGTGGATGCATTGCCACAGAAACACCAAGGCTGGGTTTGTTCCTCACATCTGTTGAGGGCATTGCAGTAGCCATGCTTGGGCCGGTGCTGCGTTTCGCCACCGGTAACCAAGGGAGACTGTGGCCTATTTTTCGAACGTGAGCCTCTGCCTAACCCACGAACGCGGACCTTGTTAACCCGGGCGACGTCCGAGCCGGTATCACACTTTGATCTAGTTATTACCATAATAAATATCTCCACAGAATGTGGGTGTGGTCACTCTTAGCTTCATTTCTCCCCATAGACCTTACTGGCATGGGTGTCCCTACCAGGAGCTTATGCTCCAGCCTGCATTGCCCTATGGATCAGTAAAATTACTGGGCTCTCCCACCACGACCAGGTGGTGACCACGGGAGAGTTATTATTATTATTATTATTGTTGTGTTAAGCTAGATATACTCGGTTAACACCGGTGGCTAAGTACTATGCCGGACCAAAGTCAAGGCATAGTAACCAAAACAGAAATTAAAGAAGTGTATCAGTGTGTGTGTCTGTATTCAGGAATTTTCTCACAATATGACATGTATTCAATATAGTGGCCTTCTGTAGAGTGATATATGTGTTTCTATTCAATTCTAATGTGCCCAGGCTTTTGTGTAGTGTGTGTGGTATGACACCTGTAGAGGAGAGAACAACAGGTACAATAAGCACCCTATCCATCCTCCACAGATGCCTTATTTCCTGGGCGAGTTCTGTGTACTTGCTAATTTTTTCAGTGCATGCGTTTTGTATATTGTGAGTGTTTGGAATGGATATGTCTATAATGTATGTGATTTTATTGTGTTTGTCAATGAGTGTGATGTCTGGTCTGTTGTGGTAAATTGTTTTATCTGTGATTATGGCTCTGTCGTAGTACATTTTGTGCGTGTTGTTTTCCAATACTGTCTGTGGAATGTATTTGTAATATGGTTCGTGGATGTCTACTAATTTGTGTTTCCTTTGCAAGCTCTTGGTGTATTATATTTGCTACTTGATTATGTCTGTGTAAATAATCTGTTTGTGCCAAGAGCTTGCAACCAGAGGTGATGTGTTGTATAGTTTCTGGCATGATGTGACATTTTCTGCATGTGTCATTTGTGAGTGTTGCATCTTTGAGTATGTGTTTTCTGTAGTTTTTAGTATTTATGACCTGATCCTGTATGGCAATCATGAATCCTTCCGTCTCCCCAAAGAGGCATCCCCGAGCTAACCAGCTGTTTGACGCAGTTTTGTCAACAAAATCCTGGGCCAGATCGTAAGGATGCCTGCCATGGAGTGCCTTTCGAGCCCACGATTGCTTAATGGTGTCTATGCTTTTTATATGTTGTGTTGTGTCCTTATGATGTGAGTGTAAGTTTAATGGTGTGTTATTCGAGTCTGCTAGAGTTACTGCTTTATGTAATTGTGATGTTTCTTGTTTTTTGTAGAAAAACTCTCGCATTATTATTATTATATTATTATTAAAAATGGCTTTTTAAAATAATTTTCTAATAGACGACATTATTGGCTCATTGAAATGGTTCATTGACAATTTTGATGGCTTATAAATCAAAAAATTTACATTTCCTGCGTTATTCGGGTTTACGTAATTCAACTTGTTCGAAAAATGTCGAAATTGGAGCGAGGAATAACTCGCAATTTCCGCAAATCTAGGTT